>NW_013667370.1:0-16182 GCF_000517525.1 Limulus polyphemus | reverse complement strand
TTCACATGTGAAATTTCAAGTTTCTGATGCATAAAAGTATTTTTAATGTTAAAATAAAAATTACTTTGCATGATGTGAAAAAAAGGCTTGAAAGAAACATTGTTTTACAAACCTTAAAACTTAATAAAAAAATCAGATATTTTACATATGAAAGCATTGTAATTTTCGATGACGAGGGACCCACTTTGAGACTAATAATGAAGGAAAACCTGATGATGACAAAACCTTGTTGAAACATTGTACATTTGCTGTTGTGTGAAACTTATATTAAAGTTTTTCTTCATTACCCTTTCAAGCCATCTCCAAGAATTAAAAGCATTGTAATGTTTACTGATAATCTGCCAAATTTTGTAAACATTTACTAACTAATTTAAAAGTTATAGTACGAAAACTATAACAAGCACAAAATGGTTACGAGGTTGGTCCCAGGGACCAAGCCCAGGCTGAAAGAGTTAACTGATTCACGCATGCATATTATCATGCGACAAACCTCCACCAATAGACGTGCTTCCCACACACATGACTCATGTGACTCCCTCTATGTCATTCTACCTAACTATCACCTATCATTTGGCACTGTTTGTATTAAGACATTTTCTTTTGTACTCTCTCAAATCGAATTTGAAATTTTGTAGCATTTATTTCTAGTTTACAACCTATAATTTCCATTTTCATACTTCGTAGTGGTATTATTTCACTTTCCAAACCCAGATATGGAAATTAATTAATTTTCTGTATTTATCTTGCTTTAACAACACAGTTCCGAAATATATGTTACCACATCAGAAGTTGTACCTCTACCAGCACATTTACTCAGGCTTCAGGTGGGGGTAACTCAACTTTGGAATTATCAGCAATTGTTTGTCGAGAGATTGATCATTATTTGAACCAACCTTCTTCTCCTGATGTTGCCCAATTTCCTCTTGAACAAGCTGAACCTGTTCAGGATGACAACAGTTTTGACAGCCTTTTCCCTCCTGAACTTGCTGTGTCTTCTCTGGTTACTCCATTGGTCAGTCTTTGGTGGAATCTGTGAGACAGGAATTGACTTTTTCCTCATTGGTTGATTGTTTATCTCACAAAAAGCCTTGACAATTCCCTATATCTGTTCCCTGTCCTACTCCAACACTTAACTGTTCCTTCCACAAGGGGATCTTCTTCTCATTGTTTTCTTCGGCAACAAGTATCTTGTCACCAACCTGTGGGTTCCAGTCCGGTGGGAGCTCATTTATCCCAGTTTGTTCATCTGTGGTGAGATTTCACCAGGGATCTATGGGTCCTTTTTCCTCTTCCCTGTCTCAGATATACCATTTCCTTTCTGTTGCCTTGAGATCTTCCCAAATCTCACCATCTGTACAAGGCAGTACAAGATCTCTCTCAACATGCCATTGAACCTGTAGTTCACCCTTCTCCAGGGTTTTATTCCAGGCTGTTTGTGGTCCCCAAAGAAACTGGAGACTGGCAGCCTGTGATAGATCTGTCATTCCTTAATCACTTTTTGGTGCTACTTCATTTTACAATGGAGTCATTTCTCACTCTTAGGTGGGATTTTTCTCTGGGTATATGGATGACCAAGGTAGACGTATCAATTGCTTATCTCTGGGTGGTTTATCAATTTTGCACTCTTCCTTTTGGGCTTGCTACCACCCAAAAATAATTGAAATCAATCTAAATTCCAGTTTTTTTCTTTCTAGAATGACTTAAAATTGCAACATGAAACTATATTTGTTTATCCTAAGTTGCTTTAAATTTGGAACAATATACATCTATTTATACTTAAATTTTATTGTTTTATTGCTCTGTGATTGCCCTTTGAACAACTAACTTCTACTATTCATGCCATTATAAGTTATAAATCACTTGGGGAACGTAAAGCTCACGTTACTTTATCAAATTACATTACCCAGGAGCTACTATGAGTCTGAGGTTCTCACGTGTGTGCCTCATGAAACATTTTTGTTATATTATTATTTATTTTATCTTAACTAACCTAAAGAGATCTTTAATTTTACATTTTAGTTACTTTTATAATAATAAATAAAAAATAAACATGAAAAACAAGAAATAAAGTACTTACCCGGGTCTTATTTTTTGGTGTTGACTATTAATTACACTTAACCCTACTTTTTTATACTAATGGTAGTAATGCACTAAATAATTTTTATTTGATTAAATAATGCACCCAAGAACATAGAATAATAACATGCAAAAAGCAGACAATTTCCCCTAACTATCACAATTTTTTGGGCTTTCTCACTATGCAACAAAAACTGTTACAAAATCATCCAAGCTAGTCGTTATCTTTCCTGTTGGAATGAAGCTTGTACTAAAAGAGAAACTGACAATTCTCTGTTCAGAAAACAAAGTAATATTTGATAGATTAAAACATAGGCATTCTATTGTTTATAAATAATATAGAATTAACCGTGAGAGAGAGAACTATTAACAAATTCTGAAAGAAAGGATGTGATTTTCTATTTAATGGCTCTGTAACCAAACAAAATTTAAGGCTATAAAAATTATAGTTTGTCTGTACAATGACGATTTTATACTGAGTAATTTATGTTAAATTTCATACTTATTGGAGGGGTGGTGAATAAAATAGAGAAAAAGGGATGCCTAGAGAAAATGTTACATTTCTCACACTAGGGGAAATTCATGATTTTTTGAAATATTGCTTTATAAAATTAAATACTTAAAACTTATATATTATTAAAATATGGATTATTAGCTAGGATTTTATGCTATACTAATTGGTATAAGATAAACAAAAAGTAGTTTTATTAAATTTTGAAAATAACTCGCTAAAAGACTGTGACATGTGCAGTTAGACCCACCCATCATGAAAGGGTTAAACACACACTGATCTGTAATATACTAGAAATGGGATGTTCTACAAGGGTGCTTGTAGGTTATTCCTTGCAATATATTTGCTTCCTAAATATGCCAATCTGGACTATACTCACCAGTGGAGTTCATGGGTGAAGCAGAAGGGGATAGCTGCCAATCCCTTAGATTGAATAAATCAGGTTTGGTCTACTTTTCAGATTAAGGTTTCATAGTCACCCATTGCCCTGTTTCCAGTATGAACATTCCTCTGGACACTCCACTGCATTTTTTCCTCCCCATTTCTTCCAGTAAAGTAAGATAGTCCTTACCACTTTCCAGTTCCAAACCGCTGGAGTGGTCAACCATGGAGGTCTCCTCCTGAATGTGAAATATACAATATAAAAATAATGCATCCATTCAGTTTAGACTATGTCTGCTGGTGTAGACATGATTTGGATCCCTCATCTTAGCCTCACACAGAAGTCAGTTTCCAGTGGTTGAGTTTTGGATTTAGAGCTGAACCAATAAACATAAGTTCTCAAACATGTGTTCAGAGTGTCTTTTCTCACTCACTAAATTTGTCTCAGGTGCACTTCCCTGTATTGTGGTTCACGATGGGTACACTAGGTTGTTGCTCCACTTCCTCCTCTTGTACTCCCCTCAATGTCTTTATGTCAGGGATGGTACTGAGTTTGGAGTGATTCTGGTATGTCTGATTTGAGAAGGATATCTCTGAATTTCACTCTGTTCACGTGTGCCATGTTCATTAATCAGTAGTGATAATTATCCCTCTTGTTGGCTGAACTTGAAGTGAAGATTATATGATCCTCTTTCCTGCCCTTGTTTTGGATGTAGGTCCCCAGTGGTTGAGTTTTGGATTGAGGTTGCCATACTGACAATATGATCCTTGTTTTACTCCCTCGTGGATGTTGGTTCCTGGCAGTAGAGTCTTGGATGCAGTTAACTTGCTGTGTACAGTCCGTTGTACCCTAGCCATTCGACACCTTGGGGCACATCCCTTCTTTTATCTACAATGAGATGTGCTCATCATTTTTGTCCACCCGACTCAGTCTCATCTTTTCCATGTCTTGGTGATAAGTATACCTGGTACAGAAGTGATGCAGTCTTCCACGTGTCATCCTCTTCTTTGATGGTTTCTGCTTGGGGGTGTCCTTCAGATGCTTTTGGAGGATGCTTATCTTTTCTCCCTTGTACCAAACCCTCCACCTAATCAGTGTGGGATTCTAGCTATGTATGTAAGCGGAAGTAAGGTGTCTTGTTGGAAGTTATGATTTTACTATACTGAAAATATATTTCCGACTGGTACTTACTTCTGGTCACAGTTCCCACTCTTCCTTCCCCAATTTCTACTGGTGCTTAGTTTTATGCTTAAACTCAAAGTGATAGTTAGGTAGAATAGCATAGAGGGAGTCACATAATTCGCATGTGTGTGAGGCATGTCTCTTGGTGGAGGTTTGTCGCTTGATAGTTTACATAAGTGAATCAGTTAAACCATGTGAACCGAGAGGGTATGTAGGAATAAAAGGCTTGTATCATGCAAAAAAATAAATCCAAATAGAGGGCAGCACTGAATGAGAATAACTACGTATGTGAGTGGAAATAAGTACCTTTCAGAAATATATTTTCAATGTAGGAAAATTATAACTTCTCTGTAGTGGCTGTAATATCTGAGTTACTACACTAATTTTTATATTGTCTGTAGTATATGAGTTATTACACTAAATTTCTAGACTGTCTTTAGTAGTTGAGTTATTGCACTAAATTTCTAGATTGTCTTTAGTGGTTGAGTTATTGTACTAATTTTTATATGGTCTTCAGTGTCTGTAATAATTGAGTTATTACATTAAATTTATATATTGTTTGTAATATTGTCTGTAATAGCCAAGTTATATATTTTTATATTGCCTCTAGTATCTTTGATAGCTGAGTTATGACACTCATATTTGTATTGTATGTAGTATTAGAAATAACTGAGTTCTTAGGTTAAGTTTTATCTTTGTGTAGAATCTGTAATTGTGTTTTTAAGACAAATACCCTTCTTTCATCTAATTTTTGTGCTGCATGTAAACTTTGTAAAAGTTGGGTTTTTGAGTTGAGTTGTTGCTAGGTTACTAGGGCAAGTCTAGTGTATTTTACTAAAAGCTAAAGTTTTGATGTTCTGTTTGAATTAATATGTTCAGTTGAAAGTTCCTTCTTGATTGAAATACTTAAAACTGAATCATCAGTGTTCAAAGATAAGTCTTTTTTTTTCTTATTTTTAGAAAATATTAATAATCTGCTGTTTTGTCAATATTTAATCCAACATACAGGTTCTTTATGACTGGTTACCTACCATTAGGGTTTGAACTGGCAGCAGAAATTACTTATCCAGAGTCTGAGGGCACATCATCAGGATTACTAAATGCTTCTGCCCAAGTAAGCATTAATACATATTTTGCGTATATTCAAGTTATGCTAAGTTGGGAAATATTTAGCTTTCAGTGCTTTAAATTTATTATATTCAGACAGTTAAAATAAATAAAAATATGGCCATATCTTGTGTTCTGGATTGTTTGAAGTAATTGTTAAATCAAACACTTGTAATTTTGAGGTTTAACTGAAATAAATATAAAGTACATAAATAACAGTAATGTAGAAGTGTTAACAAGGACTTAGTTCACTTAAGTTTATTACATGATAGTAAAATATAGTTTATAATGTTTTAAAAATGCCTTCAAAATAGAATGGAAAATTTCATTTGTCTTCATTCTCAAATTTATTACAAATCTACCATGATGTAAAGTATCAGACAGCTGAAGAACAAGTTTTATAAACTATAATTTGATATGCAGAAATTTCAATTCCTTTGACTTTTGTATATTGTATAACTTTAGCATCAGGCAGTTGTAAGTTAAAAATGTTTTTTGGTTGCATCTTCTTTCAAAAAATTTATGAATTTGATATTTATAATGTAACATAATACTTTAGTTGTATTGCCCTTTTTGTGAATAAATAGAAGTTGGTGGTGTATCAGGTAAGTTTTGGTAACATTTTACTTCAGTTGTTAGTATTACTATCTTGTTTTGTTTTTCAAAACAATATGATTATTAAGATTTTGTGAGTGTTTTGGATTTCTTTAATCTTTTGTGTTAACTAATATTATAACTATGGCTCTCATCAAAAGCTTAACATTTGTTTGTTTTTAACCAAAAATTATAGACATTATACATTCATTAATCCTTTAAGGAACTATATTATAACAAAATAATTCTTGAAGTTCTTGCTAACTGAAGGATTGAAAAAAAAGACTTAAAGAGATGGTTATAAAGCTGAGAAAAAATTATTTCACAGAGCATTATTAGAAATGTCTTGAAATGCACCCTTGAAATTTCAAGCAACCTCTCAGGGTCACCAGGTTATTATGTTGATAATGATCAAGTGCAGAGAAAAAGTTCTTAAATTGTTTGATCACTTCAGAAGGAATATGTCTGTGGTTTTAATAATATTTGATCAGTGTAAAAAACGTTATCAGTATTTCAATGAGTAAATATAGGATTATGTATTTCTTAATTACTTTTAAAGGCACTGACTGCCACAAGATTGAAAGAAGGCTGTATGTTTATTAAATTCATCTATTGATAGAACTTGAATGATTGTAAAGTGTTAAGATGTTTAATATATCCGCTGTAATCTTATAATAACAAACTAAATGATTTTCCTAAAAACAGTCCTATTAGATTCTACCTTACAAATCACATCTTCTTTCAGGTTTTTGGGATTCTGTTTACATTAGGATCATCTTGGGTGTTTGAGAATTACAAAGATTTAATTGCAAATGGAGTTCTTTCTGGAATGTTGTTAATAGGAACCATAATGACAGGTGAGATGAAGTTTGGGCATAATGGTAAAAAACAAATTATACTACTAAAACATGTGAATTGCACAGAAAGAGATCACAGTGTTAGTGGAACATTACATTTTGCTCCTAGGACATTAGAAGTTCTTGAATATAAAAAATAGCTACACGATAAAGAATGCTGTAATGATTTTTGAATAAAAAGATGTTATTGATATTGAGTAGAAGTATAATTTTACAATAGACAATACTATAAAACATAACTTATTCTTAATTATATGATAAATTACTTGGTATAAGGTCTTAAACAAATGAACAAAGTAATTGTTGGATGTAAGTATTGGCATCAACTGGTCTATGCATGACTCCTGAAAACTATAAGCCCATCTAAATGGTAAATATAGTAATTTTGAATGAAGACTTCATCAATTTAGTTTTTGTAGATCTTAGAGAAAAGTTTGTTGATGAGAAACATCATTTTTAAGTAAGCAGTGTGAATGACTCATAAAAATTTGTCTGAGACTCAGTGAAAGAAATTATAATAGATTACTTTTATTTTATTACTGACTTCAGTACACAATTAGAAGGACTGAGGTGAGAGAAAAGGAACAATAACTTAAACAGTGTTGGTTTTTAATTTTATGTAAACCATTCAAGTAATTAAGTATATTTGTCAAAAGACAGTGGCATTGGGTTTATTGTATTTTTAAAACTACAATCGTTATTCAGTCCCTTATAGTTTTTTCAAGAAGAAGAGTGTATAGCAGTATTGCAACCACACTTTGTCTAAAATATATCCAGTTTCAACAATGCATTTTGCTCAATACCAGAGCTGATCAGGACAGCTGGAATACAGCAGTTGTTATGATGTAAACCTTTGCTGGTGAACCAGGATTACAGTGATTTGTATTTGTCATAAAACAGTAGTATTGGGCTTATTGAATGTTACTGTGAGTGCATTGTAGCATAGGATAATAAAATCATCTTATGACCCAGTGCAAAAAGCTCCAATAATCGAAACGTTTTTACCAATTATATTTTAACTGATCATTATTAGAAAATACCAGCATATAAACTGTGCAGTTCTTATGGTTGACAAAATGAACTCGTTAGACATATATAACTTAAAGCCTAAACGATAAACATCAGAAGTTCAGAATTTTATTTATTCCTTTTTTACTGCTGGTGATTCAGCAGTTACAAACAATGATTATATCAAAATATAAGATGTGCATCTGTATTGTTTTGACTGCTTTAAAAAAAAGGTATATATTTTGGGCAGTTTTTATCTAAAATTTTTTTATCTGTTGATGCTTCACTAATTCTACTTGGTTCCATCACAGCAGTACTTATGTACCTTGTTCTAATTTAAGGGGCACTAGAATACTTTGGAGAATTTGAGCTGTCTACCTTGAACTCTTCTATTATCAACAATATTAGCTCCTACTGTGTGATTGTGTGACGTTGTCTGATTGGTTTGATGACAGCCAGTCAAAACAGAAACTTTCAATGCATGACTGTATTCTGGTCTATTTACTTTTCACACAGTAGATGTAGGAAAGTCACATAATATTTGCATTTTATACCCATTGTTTTCACTGTTTCCATAATTATTTTTATTTATTTAAAACACTAATTTGATAATTAAAGTAGTTTAAATAACTTTAGAATAAAATTTTATACTGTAGGAATGTATTTACGTATTTTATTAAATAATTTATTCACCTTATCATGACAATCTTACATAGATACCTAAGAACCGAGAGCAAAATAAGTTATCAAAATAGTAAATATATGTTATTTTCACGTAAAACTGATTTCTTCAAAGAGTAATAAGTAGGTCTGCTAAGTAATAGGAAAATCAACAGGATATATTAAGATGCGATACTGAATTTTGCTAACACTAACTGATTTTTGAGCAAAGAAATAAATGGGCCAGACACACAATGAAAATTGTTTTTATTAATCAAAGACACTAAACAAACTCCATAGAATGACAAAGGAACAAAGAGAGTTATAACAATATCAATTTATGACTTTGATAATGTTTTATGTAAAAACTACACTGACTAAGAGTAAACAAAAAAATTATGAAAAATTCTCTATTAAAATAAGAAGATAGAAAATGCATGGTATGCCTGCATCATACCACATATGGTTCACAAGTTTTTGTAGTTTTAAAACTTATTACACAGATTTTAGTGAAATATTCAGCTTTGTACAATGGCATTATACTAAAATATATGAACTTAGGTTGATAGTTGGAAGAAGGGCAATTGGGAAAATTACAGGTTATTGGAAAATTAACCACCCTTCTCTAAACTTTACCCTTATCCACACACACCCACAGATAGGTGATGATGGATTGTAGCCTCTAGGTAGTTTTGGAATGTTACATATATATTGGTTATATTGAATAAGTTTGCTACTTATATATGTAGCTAGACTTAGTGCAGAAGTACATTATTCAAGAGTATGCATCAACATTATCCATAATTCAGTATTTTTCAGATTGGGTAAATTTAACCATCATTCCGTTCCAGACATTGTTAGTGTTTTAACTTCACTGCACCATCTCTTATGGAGGTTTTATTTGCACTTTTTATGATAACAAATGGCAAATTCATTTATATTGCCATTTTGGTAACACAGTGATGTAAGCCTAGATATCGATCATATGCCCTATCATGTTGTAAGATATTTAATTAAATACTGATACAATTGCAAGATGGTTACTATGCTAACATTTCTGTTTTATAACATCTTAGAAAACAGAAATATAGAAGCAGTAAAAACTGTATTTGAAAAAACATATTCCAGTTTTTTATTTTTTTTAACTGTTCTTGGTTTAGCTGATACTTGATATTTTTTATAAATAATAAGAAAGATGTGAGTTTATCTTAGTACTTTCTAATGTACTTAAATATTTTATCTTTAAATTAAGGAATTTTTGTGCAATTTAATGTACAAGTTTTTCTACTTTTGCAGCTTTAATTAAGTCTGATCTACGACGTCAAAATGCTTCAGAGATGGCTTCAAGAGAAAACTCATCTGGTCAGCTTATAAATAACAAGTTCTGATGATTGAGAATATTTAGTTATATATGAACATAAAGCCACTAATAGCCTTGATTTACTGCTTATTACTATGCAAATGACATTTAATTTCAAAGAAAAATTTTTTAACATCTATCAAGACAGCATTCATTTCACAAAATGCCTTACATTTTATTAGAACGTTTTTATCTGATTTTCAAATCTAGTTTTTTGTTGAACACAAAGTGTTATTATTTTAAAGTGACTATATATATATGATAATTTTATAAGTTTTGTGTTTGACATGATTTTTAAAAAGACTATAGGACAAAACTATAATAAGTTAAAAAGATCTAAGTTTAAAATTCTATACATTTTTATTTTAAGGTTTAATATGCTTTTGCTGAAATGTTTTTGAAGATGTATTTGATTAATTCAGTATATATATAATATAATGTGTGTATATATATACATTGTTGGAAAAATAATTTATAAAGTGAATAGAATACAAAAAAACAACTTGTATGTCAGGGTTGCCAGATTTATACAGTGATAGTCCAAAGATATCTCAAACTAACCTAATTATGTGAAACCAAATTGGATTTAAACAACAAATTAAGGTTGTTTATCCATACATCATTATTAGCATTACATACAATAGCATGAATTGACTTCCATGATCATGCTCAGTGGAATTTTTGGTCATGCATAACATGAATTTATTATGCGTGGGTGTGACAACTTTGTCTTGTTACTGGAGTGTTTTACTTTAATGTGGGCAAACTGCAAAAGTTGCAGTCATGTAAATTGTTCAATTTAAATAATTTTATGACTGTGTTATTCACCTTTAATGAAAAAACAATAAATATGTCTCAATAAAGTAGCTACCCACAACTCCTGGGTATTTGCTATGGCTATCATTTTCAAGTAACTCAATTTCTCAGAAAAACTGCAGACCTGTACACATCTTTGTGTCCTTTTAAGGTTGTCTGATAGAACTAGTAGTTATGACAGATAAGCATTCATGGACTTCTTTAAACTTGAAATTAATTTTTAATTTTTCTGTCAACTGTTAATAACTTAACATTACAGGGTTATTAGAAGGTTAGTTGGCCTGTTCTAACATCGTATACAATACTTGGAAGACAAAGTAATAATTGTCATTAGGAGGTATTGATCATGAACTTTTAACAGATAACATGGCAATAGTGTTTGGTTTGACACCAGCCGTGTCTACTGTTGTTTGCACTTGTAAGAGAACATGACATATACTTGAACAAAAATGTTTTAATTCCAACAGTTGCACTTGACGTTGTATGCTATCTTTCAGGTCTGTCAGTATAGTGGGCACATCATAATAAACCAATTATTTGAGGGGACTCATAACAAACATTTGATGACAGTGAGACCTGGAGACTATGCTGACCATTTGTGTGAAAAAATCTCAGCTGATTACTCGGTACCCAAAATATTCCAGAAATATTGTGATAGACCTTACAAGGTTGGGTGGAGTACCACCTTACATGAAGACTGTTTTATTTAAATACACCTCTTTCTCGAAATATAGGAAAGTCAATATATTCCACCATGGTTTGCTAGTATTCTCTTTCACTGTGCAAGTTCCATTAATTATAAGTTTTTTTTAAGAAATTACAAAATTGCCCATGCATCCAATCTACTCTATAACCTTCTGGACATTTTCAAAGGCATATGGTTTGTTTTCTCTCCATTCAAACAACTGTGAATTGACCTGGTCAAGGAAGGTAAGTTGAGCCTTATAAATTCATAAGATGTGGTCTAGCCAGGTATCATCAATTCCTCCTTAAGCTAAGATTATAAATTAAATTGTAGCATTTTTTTACATTTTGTGGCACCAGTTCATAAGTTATCTATATCCTTTAGGTTACAGTTTCACTGTTTTTCCATTAACCTTCCATAATGTTGTTTGTGGGTGTCTGTTGTTTCCTGGCAACTTTGGTGGTACTGCATTCAATTTTGTTTAACTTATGCCTTATTGGTGCATGGTTGGTATCTGCTTTCATGTCGAAAGGATCTTAATGCTACATCTATGTTATCACCACTGCTGTAGCAATGCTTTATGAGAGCAATTCTAATGTCCCCAGTATGCAAATTTCACAGTCTGTGCCCCAGGTGACATTTATTACTGACACAGGAATCTCCTTTCCCAACATTTCATTGGCTTGTCTACCAAATATTAAATATATGATTCTTAGTTTTCTCAACTTATGGCCATTAGAATAGTCCAACTAACTTTATAGTAACTGTACACTTTAAAAATGTTCTTAATACAGAGGTATTGTTGAGAAATAATTTGTATTTCTGTTACACACAGTGATAAAATGCCATCTCGTGTATTATGCTCATCGATGTAACCACAGAGCAAGAAACTAAATCAAACAGGCCTAGTGCTAACACTATTGTAATTCATAGGAAGTTTAATGATTAAACATATTTTCATTTGATGGTGGTGTTGCAGATTTTAAACATAAGTGATACTGACTAATTCATAAACATGTTATAATTAGTTAATTAAAGCTTTAGATACATCAAGGAGTAATACAAAATATATTTTATCATCACAGAAATCTTAAATTGATGATAACACACACACACACACACAGTCGAGTTTGTAAAATTATGTTAAATTGAATAAATAGTTAATTCAGTAAAATTTTGGTTGAACAAGTACAGTTCAATTGATAGAGAAATTGTAATATTCACAGGTTTATTTGATAAAATTATGGCAGAATGTGTATAAGTTGAATTTATGCACAAGTTAGTGTTAGAAAGATGATATAGTGCATATAAGTTAAACTGATAGATTGATGGTGGCATGCTGACATTAATTTGGTAGATTTGTGTAGCACAGATGTATAGTTTATAGGTTGACTGATCACTATACAACTGAAATAACTATAGTTTTGTTTTTCTTCAATTCAAGTACTAGCTTTTCATCAACATATGTTATACATTGATTAAAATGTAAACATGATGGTGATCTTTTTCTCCAATTTACAGTTATTTAATATGGATAAATGTAAGTAAGAAAAACGTATATATGTTTTTCACTGTAATTTTATGCCATTGCAAACTCATGAAGCAAAGTTTGTTTAGTTTTTGCCAGTCTTTACACAAAATGTTTTTTGTTCTGTGTAATAATTGTTTAGAATTATAATAAATAAGGTTTAGTTTAAAAGATTTGTCAGCAGATCTGAAATTAAGATAGATTAAAATTATAGTTAATATTATCTAGCCACATAGTACATGCTGAGCAAGCACCTTATAAAAAATTAATTAAAATCAATAATTTGGTTATTTCTTCCACACAACTAGATATATTAATTACAGCAATTAAGTAAAGTATACATATATTTTGTTTGCTATCTTGTTAAAACCTGTGGAGTAGATTGAACTGAGACTGTTAGTTTTTGTGTTTGCCAATAGTTTTCAATAATATACATGTGCATGTATGTTAATTTGCCTAAAATAATGAGATTCGTAAAAGTAGCTTAAAGGAAAGGAACTGTTTGAATAAGAGTCATAAAATGATTTACTGGAGAAGAGTGGTTATTAAAGAACGGTTATGCAAGTAAAAGAAAAAAAGAAATTCATTTATTGAGAATCTTAAGATATTATACAGGTGAAAAGGAACACATAATGTAGTTGAAAGGGAAAAAAACATTTTGGTTGACAATTTTAAAATACTGTATTGGGAACCTTTGACTCAGAGCAAAATAGAAGGAAAGACACTGTTAGTTGTGAAACATAATGTAAATAAATTGTGCCTGCTTCTTATTTGTAATTACAAGTCATGACAAAAATAAAGTCAATGTAATTCATGTTACCATGCTTTTAAAGAAATAACAACATTAATTCCTTTGAAAAAAAGGAACTATTTAGTTTAGAATTGTAACGTTATTTTTATGGTGTCAAAGCATTGTTTTAAGAAAACGTTTGCCAATATAGTTGTTTATATATATATTATACTTTTTCTTTTTATTTATCTGAATAGAACAAAATTTTATATTATATTTATATTTATTATGTGCTGTATTTTTAAGTCATGTGTAGAGTACACATAGATATGGTAACATTGTTTGTCCTGATGTGATGATGTTCATTAATAAAGAACTCGTGAATATTCAGTCATGATTAAGATTATGTATTTTTATTTAACATCATTAACTGGCTGTTTAGAGGAGACATTATAAAACTTAAATATCAATACTGCAGAAATCCAGTGTCAAATCATAACGAGGACTTACTTTCAAAATTGTAAAATAAGTAAAATCTAGCTTAGTAAATAAAGCCTAGCTTAACATTAAAGTATTAGAGGACATAAAAATTCATGTGACTGAATGTAATTAGTAGGTGTCAACATAGCCTGCAGAACGTGGAAGATCACTTTCTGGTCTCATAGATACTACTAAAATCAAATCACAAGTATTTGTAAATTGTTTTTTTATCTCTAAAATGAAGAAAGTGTTTGAGCACATGTATTTATTCTAATTTTCTTGATATGGATATTGTGAAGAGTTAATGGTCACAAGCCAACAGTTCTGTTCAGAAATAAAAGCCACTTTAAAATTTATCATGTATAATTGATATTTTGTATCAATAAACATTTCATTCATTCATTATTGTGTGAAATGATCTGTTTTCATAATAATGTAAAAATTTCTGCCTCTGCAGAGCACATTTTATTAGAAAAATATAAAAAACTGTTGTTTAAATTGCCAATAGTATTATATTTTGGTTAAACATTTAGGATGTTATAACAATGTACATCTTGATGCTTAGTATTTTCTATCATTTGGGCTTTTTTTTTGTCAATTGTGCTTAATCTCCTGGCTTATCTACAGCAGCAATAATTCCACATAGGCATATATAAATATATATTATTATTATTATTAGAAAACAGTGCATAAAATCTAGAAAACATGGGTTAACAAACATTATAATTACAAAACAAACTAAAGGCATTGAATAACTTATTTAATGCAAGTAGGAAAATGCACCAACATTGTCAATGTCAAACAAGGTCATAAATGTTAAATTAGATCATAGATAGAGATAATGTTTTAATATGAAACTCTTTTGGTCCTATAATAAAATTTCTGTTAATTGAGTAATCATATTTCATATAAGATGCAGTGATACTAGTCATACTGCTCTTTTCTTGCAACTGGAAAGGTAATTGATTCTCTATTACTCGAGCAAAAATTACCCAATTACTCAGTAAATGATTTACTCCACATCTTATTTGTGCAACAAATTGTGTGTCATATACTTTGGGAAAATTAAAATGCTTCACACCAAATGTATTGACAGCTGTCTCAAAGTGCTTTTTGAACTTTCCAGATCCTTTGAATAAGTGATATATAGTTGTCATGAAGTCTTTCACATCATCAAATGATTTAGATACACTATCTTTCAATGGCAATTCAACCCTATGGGAAACACAATGAATGCTGAGAAGCTAAAGGTGATTCTCATTTTTCAGTTTTGTTAGCAATCCATTTTAAACTCTAGTATTAACATAAGTTCCATCAGCTGTAGCTGAAACTAGCAGATAAGTGTATTTCTCTGCTGGAATTGATACCTTTCCATCACTTTTGAATACATCATCAATGTTCCTCTTTAGATTACTTGCACCAGCATCACCACAACTATCAATGCCTTGTAAGGCAACAAAGAAATAAACTGTTTTTTTTTGCCTGACTCCCACCATTAAGCACTCATTGCAAAGGCTATTGCTGAACATAAAATCACTGCTACTTTCTCGTGAATGACTTCTGTAATAACATTTATAAACTATTTTGCTCTTATAGCATTAACAAAATTTGAAATCAATTGTACCCCAATTTTGTTTTTGTACTTTAATTAGAGTTTTGAATGCCGACAGAGGCTGTTCATCCTCAGCAAGCAAATAAGTCGTTCTACTAAGCTTTCTGTATGCCTACTTATCTTGTGCATGCAGAATTACATTTATCCGAGGTTGAAGAGAAATGCTAGAAACAGATGGACCATCGCTAGCAGTAGAAGTATCACTGGTGCAAGTAAGTCATCTCATCGTCATCAAGCAATTTATTAAAGCCTTGTTGCGTCATCGAGATCATGTGATTCTCACGCTCTCTACTATCTAGAATTATCCTGTACTTTGGCGAATGTTCTAGTTCTTACTAGATATAGGGTAGGCGGGTATATAAAAGAGGGGAATTTAATGTGTGTGTGTAGATAGTGAGTAATTGAACTGCAGTCAGAGAGCACGAGAGACGTTACAGCGTTTGTTTAGCGCGATTGTTGAAGTTGAGTATCGGTAAAGTTATATTTGGAAAGAATAAACTAGTTTTATTAAGAAAGGAGTTGTGTCGCTTAAGTTTATTACAGTGCCAGCAAAGTCCCTCAAACTTCTCTGAAAGCTGACCTTTTCTAGCCTTG
>NW_013667369.1:220569-241666 GCF_000517525.1 Limulus polyphemus | reverse complement strand
TCTGTCTTTGTCTCCACTATTGCTTCGACCCGTCTTGTCTCTGCCTCGTCTACTGCTTTGACTCCGTCTGTCTCTCTCACTGTCTAGCGCACTTATATACGATAATACTGCCTGTTCTAGAAACTTCTAAGACTCTCAGCACATGCTATCAGCGTCAATTGACGCAACGCTGTCGCAACACACTAGCGAATCTTCTAGCATATTCGTCACGTGACCCCCCCACTGTCGTAACAAAATATTATTTATCAAATTTGTTAATTGAGACACCCTTGATCCCAGCTTGCTACAGGGATCGGATTTGTCTAATTTAACTGCAAGGTTAGCATATGCAATTACATATTCTACCCCATCCTGCAATGGCAACAACACCCTTCCATTTCTTGCATCAAGATCCAGGAAAAAACGACTATCTGATCTTAATGTGATAATACTGAAGCCTTGATTAAAGCCACCTGACAGAAATTGCTTGATCACAGCCTTTATCTGCCTAAAATGTACTTCAAGTTTAGTCAGTGCAGACAGTATTACACCTATCTTGGAGAAATTGGTTTGAAAATGTCATTGATACAAATTAATACACAGATTTTGATGCCAATCTCTTACCATAGCAATCTTTACAGGGTTGGTTGGCATGCTGTCCCCAAAATGTAACCAAGAAATTTCACTTATGTCCATAAAAATAATGCATCTCTCCTATTGCAGCCTTCTCAGTACAAGTTTCATCAGCCATTGAAACCTGAAAGGTTATTACAAAAACACGAACTCTCTTTGGTGCTAAAAGCAGTCTTAGGTTTGCTTAGATTGTCTAGCCTTTCATGGCAGTAACCTGAAGCCAGATCCAGAGCAACACCAGCTATTTGACTAGTTTGATCAACTTCTATATCAGTCACTATTTCAATTAACATAAAAGAAGGAAGTTGACTAGTTAAATTGTGTAATTTCAGATCAGCATTAGTACTGCCACCACTGTGGGTTGTTACATATTGAGAATTTGAAATAGTCCGAAGCCAATATTTTAGTTAATTTATGCTATTTGCCAACAAGATTGACACACACTGTTTTCGTTTTTCACACAACTACGTTTTAATATATATACAACAGTACAATTTACAACAACAATTATTACGACTAATTACCACAAACAAAGTTTTATAAACAACAATTTCACTAACTTACAAACAACATAGAATCTTCTTTCTAGTTCAGTCTCCTTGATATCCAGCGAGTTAACTTGAAGTCGATGTACGATGTATGTATAATTGCCGAGAAGCTAGCTAGCTTTGTCAGACACTGAATTGTTGGACCGTTGAAGTGAGATAATATTTCCATAAGACCACTATGTCCGATGAGAATTCAGTAATACTTTCTGAAAGATACTAACATCCGATGAGAATCCACTGACGTTCTAAATTTATAACTGTTCCTAGTCAAATGTAGTATATTTTCCGGTTGATAAGGGTTAGCAAAATCATGATTTATAGCGTACACGGTTATAACAGGTTCCTAGCAGACCTATAAGCTCTCTCTTTTTGGCATGTCGCTTTGCCTGTTTTATAGGTGCGAAAACAGTACTGAACTATATTTAACCAGTTATGGAAGTGGATATATTGTCGATTCTTGCATTCACAAATATTCTACAATCTTGGAGAATTGGCAGGAGTTTTGCCATACGTAACTATAACACTGTACGCTAGGTATGTTTTTAAATACAAATTCAATCCAACAAATGTTGGCCTTAAAATAAATGTATAAGAAATTCGTTACACACAATACATATCCAACACTACGCATACTTCTAAATACAAAATTAATCTAAACAACGTTCATATTAAAAATAAATACATGACAACAAATTTGTTACAGCACAGATAAACATTCAAGCAAGTGCAGCCTGCTTTCTGGAGAAGAATTTATTTCCTGCATTAGTTTTGTTGCTGCAGAAGACAACAACTGTGCATCAGATGAATAAAGTGAGAGATAATGCAACTTTCTCTTTAACAAGCATTCCCTTAGTCCACTGTGTTTGAGCCAAATCTGGTTAGCAGTGAATAGTTTGTTTTCAAGAGCTGCATTTCACCTATTGCATAAATGAAACCAGCGAACAACTTCTGTAATTGGTATATCCATAAAATACCAATGCATGAACAAAGATTAGAGACAACTACTTTTGACGTTAGAGGACTAACTACTTCTTGAGTTACATAAATCATGTCATTGTTAGCCAGAACAAAGTCTGTATATACTGGCTAGAATAGTGGCTTTTTATGGATGGTTCTGGCACCACAAATTGATCCATGTTCTGTATGTTGATGATATCATTGTTTCAATCTTGTATTACCATTTTGATAATTGATACTTTATTGATATTGAAAAATGTTTTATTCATATCATTTATCTCAGTTTTGGACTAATAGCCACTTGATATTATTCATATATTACACTTATACTAATTCACTTATTATATAAAACAAGTGAAATTTAACTGTTATCAAATGCTCATTTTTTAGGAGGTTTTTTGGCAAATAGTCTAGCTATTGCAACAGATGCTGCCCACCTACTGACAGACTTTGCTGGTTTCATGATAAGCTTGTTGGCTTTGTGGCTAGCTTCCAGACCAGCTACAAAGAGGATGAGTTTTGGATGGTATAGAGCAGGTAACTCTCTTTATTATTCATAGCTTTTTATCTTAATATGATTCTTAAAACAGATTGGCTGAAACAAAGATTCTATGGTAGAATGACTACAATAAATAACTGAAATAGTGTAAAATGTGTTTTTTATTTTAAATTCTATACCATATGGTATTTTAACTTTCCAACTTCTGGAAAGTTAAAACAATTTTATTACTGCATTATTTATACAAAAAAAAACGCTCAAGGTCAAGATTAGATTTTTTTTAATAGGTAGCACTTTTGCAACATTAAAGTTGTTTTTCAGGAAGTAGTGGCCTTATTTTGATATTTTTGGATTACAGCAGCTTTCTGTAAAACTTTCATTGTAATATCTGGTATAATAGCCATGAAATAAAGTGACTTTTAAACAAAAAATTATGTATTAAATAAGATGCAAATTTCCATTACCAGTATCGATATGGTATTCTAGGCAAAACCACCACTGATCCAGTAAGAAGCCAGATGAGGATCCAAAAATAAGATAAAAATTCGTATATTAAATCAACAACAAATAAAATATAAGTTTTTAGTTTGGTACTTGTTTATTTGTATCGTTTCTAGTACTTTATTTTGGTTTGATTTGCAGTATGTAGCTTTAACTTGTTTAGGCACATTATAAAAATGTGCAAGTTTTCAATCAAAGATGTGGTATTAAAAAGAAGTAAATACACACTAATAAACAAGTTAATTACAACAATCAAAAAGTGTAAACATTTTAATGCAATTCTCAATCAAATTTTTTTGTCAATCCCTTTGGAACCATGTATTTGCCCAATTTTATCCTGGTGTTTAGTGCCAATATCAGGTAAAAAGAAAGTGTAACATTAACAACAGGGGGACTTATCTTGGTATAATAATGTGTCAAGAAAACATTGAATAAGTCTGACTTGGAAATAATGATAAAGAAATAAAAGGCTTAAATAACTTTCATTTGAAAATCTGACCAGCATGAAACTAAAAGATGAAAAATTAATATTTTTAAAAGTTTTACACTCTGGATTCAGTTGCTACAAAATACAAGTATACTACAATTTCCAGTTATACTTTCCAGGTCATTTATAACAGTTTTCTTTGTATCCATCAATTCTTAACATTGAGATAAGATCCTTTGTCTCTGTGCCCTTGTTGTCTTCTTGTTTATTATTGCAATTTTGTGTGATTGACTCATTTATCTTAATTTGTTTCAACACTTGAAGGACTCTTGTATAATGTTTTAAAATATGCATAGAACCATTATTTATTTATTTATTTACAAAGGTATATTGTTATATACACATGCTGCCATTATACTTTTCCAACTACTCTAGTGATTTATACAGCTGACCTACAGCTTTTGCATGAAACACGGTAATGTTTAAGTTAGCTGCCAAAGCTGCGCTTGTTATTGACTGTAGTAGCATCTAAGAGTGATCAAACTCAACTCATTTATTTTTCAGACTTCATGAAACAAATAATCACTGGCAAAATTTGGACAGATTAAGACCTTTTAGTTAAAGATCTATGTACCAGGATTAACATTTGTACAATTGCTACTCTACTCCAATATACACACTTGGAGAAAACAGAACTCTTTCTTTGATTATAGATCAGACTTATTTCCCAAGAAAATCAATGAAAAATCTAGTAAATACTAGCTGATACACTTTTCAGATCTCTTACCACTCGGACAGATTGTGTGAGTGATATGCTTGAAACATCTGATGGCACTTTGTACCACAAAATTCACTCAGTGGCTCAGAAAGCAAGGAATTGAGACACCTTCTAAATTACTGACGTAAGTCGCATCACTTTGTTCCCAATGGCCTTGTAGTAAATATATTGCATCTCAGTACCACTCAGTAATTTACAAAGAAAGGAATGACACTTTTTCAATCACTAGGTGCTTGATCCAATGATCATCCTAGCTGTCAATATTCAGTCTCATACATATTGATTGAGAGGCCAAAGTTGGTGTCTTGTTTTCCAGTCACTGCAACCTTTTCTCCCTCATCAGTCTTGTCAGAATGACTCAAAACAGTGTCCTTTTTCTCTTCTGACTCCTTGGTTCCTCTCCAGATTCCTGATGCAGTTAATATATAAAAGCTCCACATCCACTTAGGTTATAGGAGGACTTTTTGTGTTTGAGGACCATACATAATGTTCATAGGGACTAACCTTTCCATCCAAATACGAAGAAGCTGGGTGAACAGCCTGTTGATCTTCATTTTATTAAAAAGTGTGATTTATTTTGCAACACCTCTTAACTTGTTATACAACTAAGGAAACTGCTTTTGAAGTTAGCTCCCTGTGTGGATTTTTTCCATAGATCTAAACTGGGCTATCCACTTTCCAGCTAACACATCCAAAATTGTCTGTGTTAGCATATTGACCAGTGGATAAGCTTTGGTCTACTTCGTAAAATAGCCAATGGCAATGAGTATGCATCAGTGACCTCTTGCAGTTTCTGGGAGTGGATCAGTGATATCCAGAACTGTTCTCTGCAGAGGAAACTCGGCAGTTCTTTGTTGGAGTTTGCCCTGTCTCAACCAGTTTTCCTCTGGACAGCACACACAAATCAGTATTCACACCAGCACTGAACATCTCAACTCACTTGCAACCAGAAGACACACCATCAAATATTAGCATAAATGAGAGTTACAGCTTGGTGCCCTCCAGTTATTGTGTTATGCAAAGTTTGGATTATTTATTGCAGTAAAGATCTGAGTACCACTAGTTGCAGCACTGTCGGAGCACCTGTCTTGTTGCTTGATAGCAATGATACATAACATCTTCTTGCAAAAAGATGCCACAGGTTATGTGCATCTGTGCTGTTCCACTACTAGTTCAAGATGGGTCTGACCTTGCTAGATAGCAAGGAGTGCTCATACTAGGTCAGTGCCCTTCAGATGCATGTCTTGGATTTTCTGTACCATTAACTTTAGCATCCATCCACCACTGGAGTCTCTTATTTCATGGCTAGTATTCAATATTGTTGGAACATCCATATTTGAAACTATCGCAGATTTCCAGGATCAGAACATTCCATGAACAGACATGGTCTCACTAGTTACAACAGTTGTGGATTCCAGAATCGGAACATTTCATGAGTGGACACAGTCTCACGTTGGTGAGATATTCTGTACATGTTTTCATACTGTGAAATTGGGTGATGAACTATGATACAATCATATTCTTGCAACATCATTATCCAACATGCTGTTTTCACTTCCAGATTTTTGAAAACTATAAATCACTTCAAAAATGCATGGTCCACCCAAATGGCGAACTTCCTACTGTACATGTAGTAGCAATAGTGTTTCAATAAGTTAACCACTGCAAATAGTTCTTTCTTTGTCATACAGTTTGTGTTGGGAGCCATAAGTGTATGGATAGTGAATGTGATTACATTTTCTACTTCATCCTGCAGCTTTAACAGCACTGCTCCAACTCTGTTGTCACTGGCATCAGTGTCCAATAGAAACTTAGTTTTGGTGTAGATAGGCCAGCACTGGAGCATTTACCAAAGCAAGCTTTAAGGATCAGAATGCTTAATCATCTTCTTAAGTGCATACAAACTTTGCTTCCATTTTTGTGAGAGCAGACAATTAAGCAGCTATCTTTCAAGAAGTTCTACTTAAAATTGTCGGTAGCATGACGTAAAACAAAGGAAACTGCAAACTTCTTGCTTTGTAATGTGTTGAGGTCAATGTCTCACTGCAACTCTCTTAGTCAGGTCTATTGAGATTTCATCTTTCCATAAACTGTAACCGAGAAACATGTTCTAATGTGAATAAGTCTGGTGAAGAGCCTGTTGATCCTCAGTCCATTGGTCTACACTTCTAGAAGTTCTGTACAAACCTCTCCATGTAGTTTCCAGGGATAAGGTTTGCTCCAGTGTTCTTGATGTTACAGACATAAGCACATCATCCTGAGTTTGTGGTTGCAGGCTGACAAATGTCACAGATCTTTGCAGTAGGTTTTGATTTTAATCCATCCTATAGTTTGTATGCATTAGAATACAGGCAAAAGTTCGGTCATTATTGGCTCCACCCAGCACTCACTGACCTGAGCTGGCCACTGATAATTCTGGTTCAAGCACTCCACTGTGCTCTCACAAGTCAGTAGCCAAGCCCAAGTTGAGCTCTGTCAGTTTACCAGAGCATTTACCACAACATCTAAAACTTGATGCTGGTCATCCTAGACCTGCTGATTCAATGGTCAGTACCAATAACCTTGCCTTCTTTGCTGTTCATCAAGATGCTGATATTGTAGGTTGCCTGGCACCTGCTGAGACATCAGCTGAAAATGAAAATTCTGTTGTCTTTGCTGTTCTGCAAACTATAAGCAATTCCTTTCTCATTGCCACACTAATCCACAAGCAAAGCCAAAGCTACACTCTTCCAGTTCTGGATGATGTCCAGGCAGAGGCATCAGACTTAGCTCTAGCATGTTTCCCATGAATGGTCCTTTTAGTGGCAGGTGCCCAGTGGGTGGACCTGAATATCTCTGTCACTCACTTTGAGATTAATGTGTTGCTGGAATTTGTGGGTGATTGGTTCTTAGCCCTGCTCTGTAGTTGGATCTAGGCAATCCATTGGTAGAAGTTCTGCTATAGCTACTGCTATAGGCTTCTTTCTCTCTAATAGTTAGTTCAATTAGACCATTTTAAGCTATGTCACAATGGGCACTGCTTTCATGAGTGTCAGGATGTACCTCATGCCCAAGTATTATTGCATAATCCAATTAGGTAGTCCCTCAGTAAATGTATTGACGAGGATATCCTCCTGATCTGCAGAGGCCACAGCAGGTATGCCTTTCCATATCATCTATGTAGGTGGCCATTCTCTTGGTGCTGATCCTCTTCTGAGCCTTGAATTAGGCTCAGCATATTTCCAAATTCTCTACTGAATCAGATCTGTGATATAGCTAATATACAACTGTCATCCTGCTGCTGCTCCTGGTCTAATTGTTCAACAGCATCAAGGACCAGACCATCTTAGCTCAGGACCAAGTTTTGCATTATCTGTTCCCAATTCCATCCATTCTAGACAGTAACCTACTTGAAATGCTTTAGGATCTGGAATAGGTACTTTTTTGCCATCCCTTTGAACATTGGGTCATGATCTGTTTGGCCTCATTCGGATGGACCTGTGCAGTTGGCCAAAGCCTCTCTCTCTCATACAGGATCCTAACTAATGGCAGCTGGAGATGCTGCTCATATCATTAGCTGAGGATGGAAGCTGCTAACAGGGACTGTGACACTCAGATGAGTGGCTAGTCTAGGGCTATAAAGCAATGAGCTACTCAGAGTGGCTTTTGCAGCCCTGCATGATCTTAGGTATTACAAGATGCTGTCAAAGTCACAGGAAACCTTTCAGTCCTGAAAGGTACATCATCCTATGGTTCACAGTCTTCACCTGTTGGTGTTCATTGTCTTATCTGTTGAGAAAACAATTTTGACTAGTGAACCAGAGCTGGGGCTTTGGTGCTCTGACTGATGACAGCCTAAGAGTGCTGTACAAACATCCTCATGCAGTCTCAGAATTCACCTACAATGACTTTCAATCACCCATGCTTCCTTGCTGCTAAGATAAATTCTCAACAGATACAGATTGTTCTAGTGGTCTGGGAGCTCCAAATGTGAGCAAATCCCTCTGAATCTGTGTTAATCAACTTATGAACGTTTGCATCATTGGCAAAAGTCTTGTGTCCAAGAGAAGGCTTCTCCTTGATTCAACACTTCTTTCCTGCTGATATTGCTCTCTAGTAAACTCTCCCTCTTGGTCATGAAAATTTCTTGGCTCAGAATAAGCTATTCTAATCATGAAACTTTCCTATAAATTTGATGTTAAGTGAGGGCTAGTGTGCATATTATCAAGACAGAAATATTGTAGTCAATTCTGCTGCCATGGCACTAACATTCATCTTTCATAATTACTTGTGGTGGACTGATTTCTACACAAATATCAGTTAGTTAGATCTGCTAATAACAGAAGGGCTGACCAGTTAATTTGTGGATTGGTCTCTGTTTGGAAAGTTGACTGAGTTTTCTTGGATGTGAAATAATGAGACTGGACAAATTTTAAATGAAACAAACACAAATTTATTATGAAGCAAAAAGAGAAAACAACATGTGTACTTGCACAGACAGGACAGGACCACAGATGATTGTCTCTTAGTTGGTGTTTTGTCCCACAATATTCACTCTCTCAGGAACTAAAACTGAAGGAGGCTTAGATGGGATTTGTTGTACAGTTCATGGAATGTTCTTCCTTTGAAAACCCAAGTACAACACAATAAATCAAAATGCTCCACTATGACTGTCTGAGATTAAAGTTGAGATTAATTAAGCCCACATTTCTTAATGAATATTTAATTATTATGCATTAATAAACTACTTACTACTTGTATACATGAATGATTTTAATAATTACCTTTAAATCAATCAGGAACTTACTACATTTCTCTAAATATTGTCTGCATCTTAACAGCAACCTCTCAGTCAAGTCCAGACAATAAGAGATGGCTCAACTGATGCACATTTTATATATATGAAATATGATTAATTAGGTTATCAGTTAGTTAATTCAAAGTAAATTTGACATCAATAAAAAAAAAAAAATACAGAAGTAAACAAGGTCCTTTCATCTGACTTTAATAATGTTAAATAGTTAGATGTAACATACATAGCTTTCTTTTAATTTCCTCTTCAGTTACATAATCTAAAATTGAATGGTTAATTTTTGCTACATTTTTATATTCATTTATATTATACAATTACATAGACTTTACAGTTAGACAATCATATAACTGAAAATAGAGCCTTAAATTATAAGTGTGACACTAACCAATTAAAGTACATAGAAAAAGAGTAGCTGAAAAACTGTGAAAATCTTCACTTCTTTTGTCCATTTCCATTGCCGATGTCAGCTAACTTGTGAAGTTTTTCTTCTTCTCTCACAGCCAGTATTAATGTATTATGCATGAACTGTGGAATCATTATTTTTCCATCCTTGTTCCACAAGGGTAAAAAACACCTGTTTGTTGAAAAAAGCTATATGACTGGTAACCCTACAGGAAGTTCAAGTTAATGCTAGTTTGCTGGTGAGAAGCAATTGGAATTGGAAAGAATATTAATGGGTCTCCCAGCAGTTGCTGGTTCTACCTGTTACTTGTTAACTCAATGGATCTATTCACCAGTTTTTGCTTTTTTTCACGTTCAGTGTCATTTGTGCTTTTCTTTTTAACATATAAGAAATGTTTGGTTTATGTTAAATATAAAAGAAATGATACAGTTAGTCACAAAATGCAATCAGAATATTTTTCTAAACAACATTACACAATAATAATAGCATAGCTACACACTTTGTCATCAAAATTCAATGTGGTTGTTCTGTTTTTCATTGCTTTGTTTTAATCCTTAACTTTTTTCAGTGATATATCTTTTTGTTTGTGAATATCTTGAAGCCAGTTCTCCTGGTAGATTTTTCTTTTTTATAATTTTCAAAGCATCCTAAAAATAAAAATATACAGAAATAGTGATTGTAGCATTAACCTTCAACTACAGCAGAATACTAAGTTACTTGTATTAATATGGCATCAAAAAAGAAGCAATACCTTTTTGTGTCTTATATTTTTGAGAGGTTATAGGTTTCCATAAACTGCTAGTAATGGGACAAGTGTTTCTCTCAAAGCTTTTCTCTCTGAGCATCTGTGATCCCAACCAGATTACTATAGTCGACTCTTTTAACAAACAAAGAATACTTCCAATGTTCTTGAGTGTGACTCCACCTTCTTTTCTCAATTCATATATCAGTTTCAATGTGTATATTGGTGTTAAGGAAACCAAATATTGTGAAATGTATGTATACATAAAGATACTTGTATATATTATTCTTTCCTTGGTACTAAAAGCAGTGAAAATTTCAAAAAACCTTAGAAATATAGGGGGAAAAAATACCATGGTTACCAAATCATTTATAAAGAAGTATGATCATTTAAATTAATGTTTAATAATTATTTGTGAAAATTAAACCTATAATTGTTGATAAAAATAATCAAGAATAAGTATTATATAAATTTATGTATTATATTTTTATATACAAGATTATAAATTAAGTATACCAGTCACTTATGTGAAATCTGTGTGACAGCACCTTCATACACTTTTGTCATTATACTATTTTGTGTTGGAAGTATTCATTCATAAAAATGTCACAGATTTATATATAACACTAGTAAAACATTCAGCAGAAAGAAAAGTGTGACTAATGTTATAAAATGGTGATACCAGAATGAGATTGTACAATCATTCAGATTTCTTGAAGAATAGTATTCCCCAAAACCAGTCTTACCTCACTGAAATGTTTAAAACCAAAGAACAACAAAAATAACCTAACACTTTTTAGCTAAATTTTACTTTCCTTATGTCACGTAAGAAAATAAAAATCTAGAATTAAAAGTAGAGTAATTACTCCTTTTTTTTTTTGGATACCTATCAAAGAAATTAGAATAGGTCTTCTAAGTAGTATGGTACCCTGGTGGGAGAGCAGTAACTCTTAGGATTTACAATACTAAAATCAGGGGTTCAATTCCCCTCAGTGGACACAGTAGATAGCCTGATGTGGCTTTGCTATAAAAAACACACACACAAAGTAGTATATATATATAATATATGCTGAAAAAACACCAATTGTTGCAGCAGTTGTTTTTCCCCTTTTATAAACATTATAGCATGTCAGAATGCATTATATTATAAAATTTCAAGTGTCACCATTTATTTATAATAATAATAAATATACAATGACTTGTATATTTATTGAACTGATAAAAGAGTTAGCACAAAGGATCACATAAAGTGTAATAGACTTAAAATAAGACCCAAAACTTGAGTGCTTTCGAATAGTTGACTATTCTTCTTCAGGAGAACAAAGGGTCACTTTGGTCACTAATTAATAAGAGCCCATTTGAAAGATGGGATATCTTTATTTTATTTTAGGAATTACAAAGTTACAAATCAATAGTATAAATAAGGCAGCTTAAAGGTGTAAACCTTAAAGAGGACTATCATATATGTTTAAGAAAACTACCTACTCACCCTTGATTGTAAAATGTGGTACTTCTATACCATCTCTGTTGCTGTCTGTGACATTCATCAGCTTTCTTGGATGGTGACAAACAGCTATCACTTTCAAAAGTGCTGGTTCTCAGAGAGAGTAAAATTCTCTCTTACATATTATTTCCACTTGCAGTCAATGTGAAAAATAAAAATATTACAAGGAGTACACAAAATATATACTAAAGAAGTAACAATACATCTCAAAGATCCACAATAAGGCTTTCAGTTGCATCTGAATAGCACAAGTCATTATGTAAATACATTTTGGATCGTTATTAATTTGCTATGTAAATACACTGTATCTATAATATATAAATTTACATAATTGTATAAAATTTACATTTGCAAAGTCGTATGGCTTAAAACCAACTGAGATGGTCTAGATAAGTAAAAAAGAAACTTCACACAAGAATATCACACATTAAATACTGGTGGCATAGCCAGAGGGGTCACTATGATATACTCCTACAAAATTGAAAAAATCCTGAAATAGATTCATTTTCCAAATTAGATCTAACAAATCCAAATCACAAAATATTAGAGAGATAAGAACAATTCATTTAAGAACACGTGTGTTCCAGGTGTTCTTTTTCATACTAGATTTTTCACTTGCATGTTTAGTTAATATTTATTTTAGTTGGAAACAATAAGCATAAAGATGACTGGCTACACACACAAGCACATGTTCATTTATAAAGGAGTTTTGTTTATATTAATGATAAGTAAAATGTTTACAATTCATAAGTTTCAAAACAATGCAGTCTTGAAGGGAAACATTTGACTCTTTCAAATATTTTTTTTTCATTGTCTAGATGTTTTTGTTTTTTAAATCTTCCACATTTTTTGTAACTTTAGCCACATTCTCATTTAAATTGCTTGCATACTTCATTTTTGCTTGTAGTTCATCATAATTTTTTTGGGGGGGGATAATATCATCATCTTGGTCATCATCTTCAGACATCTCTTCATTCACATGTAGGTGGCTGGTTTGCTTTTCTTTTTTGATGGAAGCAGTCCCAATAATGGGTATCTCTTTTTTTTGTGTGTGCAGATTTTTGGTCTTTTAACATCTGTAGAAGTCCATCTGCTTTGCTTTGAACTTTTTAGTACCTTTTTTTATTCTAAAGAAAGATAAATGCATACATCAATAAAATGTATTTGATATAGTGTATGTCAAAAATGAAAACGTAGATACAAATGTATATATATATATATAATTTTCTAATATTAAGTGAAATGGCATTATTGCCTAACTGACTAACTGAAATGAAGTACTTGGATTAAATTGTTACTGCTTTAACTAGAAATAATATTATTTGAATCAACAAACTCAGTATTTTGAAAGTGAGTTAAAAATACTGCAGTGTAACTTAGTATGTGCAGCAAAATTTTTAATATGACACAAAAATAGCAATAGTATAGTAAAATTTCTTCATTGCTTGCCAACAAGTTTTTATTTACTCGGCTATAGGTTTTGATACTTCTTACACATTGAAATGTTCATGTTGCCAGAGCAATAATCCACTTGCAGCGTGCCTTTGAAGAATCTGCTTTTCTTTGTGTATTATGTACTCATCATCATATGCTGGTGTCTATTATTTTAGGAACATTCAATCTTTTTCCAGACTGTAGAACACTTTCAATATCTTCTTTTTTTGTGAAAATCCTATAGTTGATAGTCGCATACACACACTCCAGTTGCGAAAAAAGCTCAAATTGACAAAAAAAAAACATTAAAGTATTAAAATTTATTAGACTAAGAGATAATTGTTCAATTCTAAATTCTATTTTTGTTTCTGCCTATGTAAAATAAAATGTATTTCCACACTCTTGACATGAAAAATCTAGTTTATATTACATTATGAAAATGACCTATGATATGCATTTACCCATCAAATGCATTGAATATTTCCTATGAAAAGCTAGAAATTCATTTAGACTTAAAGATTTTTATCATTTATCTCTCATATATAAATCAAAACTATAACTGTATAATATCTAACACAAATTAGAATTTAAATAAGTCATTGATTGCTTGTTCTACCAATGAATTAACAATTGTAGCCAAGTGCTATAAGAACTGGTAGTAGTGTGAAACCTTAAAAAACAAAATGGCTTATCCTCAAAGTACCTCTCATGACGAGAATATTCTCTTTGAAATAATTAAGAATAAGGTCCACCTTTCATGCCATAGCATCCAATACAATTTTTGGAAACAAAAACCCTTCATATTTTCAGAGGTAAAGTTCTTGATGTGGTCCACTGGCATCACTTTACAAACAATATCATACAAATACTGTACATGTATAAACATTGTGATTTATATACATACAAAAGAAAATATTTAACACAAAATTTCTAACAACCTCTTTCTCTACAGCTTTAGAACAAAGCAAGCCTTGTATTACTTATACACAAAACTTTCCCACAAGAACCATAGTCAGAAAAGAGTACTTAGTCTCATACTATATTTGTATTTTTGTTTACAAAGTATTTATTTCCACAATTTTATTATAAGTAATTTATAAGCCAGATAATACAATATTCAATTTGCCTCTTGTCAAAGTGTTGAATGTTTATGAAAACAAGGTGCACATAATGGGATTCAGAAAGAACCCAATTGGGAAAGGAAAATGTAGTCAGGGTTGCCAAGTCTTTAACATATTGTTTTTTTTAAAGAGTTGCTTTACTTTTTTGAGAGTTGCGGGTTTCAATTTTTTAGCCTGTTTTATTCCAACATAACTTATTTGGGCTTTTTTTATAATAATTGATTTTAGCAAAATGGTTGTAGGAGTGACTTTGGTGATTGATTGGGTTAATGAATAGCTTACTCATTGTTACAATTTTAGAATCATCCCATCCACAATCATGAACTTTTTAGCCCACCCAATTCTGTATTCCAGTTAACCTGTGCAAATTGGCATTTTGAGGGAAAGCCATAAAGGAGCAGTTTTGAAAATCAGTGCTGCTTGTTTTTATCATGAGATTTAGCAACACTGGTAGTAGTAGTTGTTGTTATGAGTTGTTTTAAAAAGTGTTTCATTGAATTATTTGCTAATTTTCTATCCTGTAGATATAATAGTTTAATTTTGCTCTTGCAAAATGTATTCTGATGCAGTCTGATATAGATACACAAATAATCTTGTTATGGGTTATTGTGCTTACAAAGTTGCATTATAAAATTTGAAAAGTTATAATAAGTTCAATTTAATTGGCTGAAAGATACCAATATATATATATATATATATTTTTTTTTAATTCTTTATAACAAAATCAATATTAACGTTACATTGGCTGACAGAAAACCAGTTTTGAAACTTAGGTAACCAGCTTTACAACATCATGGACTGCAAAATCACCTGGTCTTTGCTGGAATTTTCAGTAAGAGAATTGTTCTGCAGCTCTAGTATGGCTTGTAAGCTTTATAAAATAAACATTATTCATTAACAGGTCATCTGATATGACTAGCCCACTGTCATCTTAATTTTATAGCCTTTGGATCAATTGGTCAGCAACACCTTGTGGTATCAAGACTTAACTGTGTACAAATATCAGTCAAAATTTTAGTCCAACAGTTATACTGCTCAAGTGGTGCTCCAACATGTTTCTGTTATAAATATATATGCTACTTTCTGAGAGTCACCTTCCACCTGTAATCCCTCAACGAATAGTCATATTAACACTAAGGTGTGCAGCTGTGGAAGGATTATAAGCATTTCTGAATGTCATAATATAGATAATACTGATGAATACTTTCCTCTAAAGGTTAATCTTAAATAACCTCACTTAAAATACAGGGTATTGATATGAATCACAGTGAAACAGTACACTTTATTTTGGGTACTGTCTGTATGCGATGATTATCTTCCTGCTTCACAATAAGTCAAATTTAATGAAAGACCCAGTAGAAGAGTAATTAGCCTGAAAATACTTAAATTGTGCTCTGGATATTGTAAACACTTCAGTATTCTGTAAAGACATCTTTAGAACTTCATTTTTTTGTTGTTGTTGATGCTGTTAATTGTTTCTCTAGCAATTGACATTGGGATTTCTTTCTTATTTAATGTAATTTTGTTATAGAAAAAATCTTCAACTTAGTGCAATTTTCTAAAGAAACTACATGTACATGAAACTTTTTTCTAGATCCATTACTTTTTAAGCTAGCTTACAGAAAGACTTCCAATGGTAAAATTGAACTATATGTTACCTATAATGAACACCTACCATGATTTGCAATTTACTTCAGTTCAGTCCCTCTCTTCACTTGTATAGGTTTTTTTTATACTTGAAAACTGTCAAACATTAGTGGCTGAAATTCCATTGTCAATTAATTGGCATATGATGTGGTAGTCCTTCTATTGTTTCACTAATCCTTAGAGAAATCTGTCTCCTTAAATAAAATAGCTTCTTGTTAAAATTACAATGGTTTATATTCATCCTAGGTGAACTTTAGTTTAAGGAACATTACTTGAGATCAACATTATTATTCTACTTCCATTTCTGCATTATAATGGGACTTCCAAAACTGTATGCTGAAGTTTCTCTTTTTAGCATTGGGCTACTATTATGTTGTTTGCAGTTATGAGTAATGTTTTTTTATGGTTATAAGAGTGGCTAAATGTATTTAAATGTTTTAATATAACTGGTATCTTTTAGTAAAATGTTGTTTTTCTTATTCCATAACAGTGGGCTACCATTATGTTGTTTACAGTTATGAGTATAATGTTTTTGATGGTTATAAGAATGGCTAAATCTATTTAAATTTTTTAATATAATGTATCTTTTAGTATAATGTTGTTTTTCTTAATCGATAACAGTCTTCACTGTTTCCTCTCCTAAAACAAACTTCAGTCTTTTTATGGCTTTCTTTGGAATAGTATATAATAACTGCTCATGTTAACAAATTTATTCTTCAAGTATTTTTTGCACATTATTTAGAACCACAAGATGATTCAGTGTTGTAAGTATTCTCTCGGCAATAATGAATTCAATTTCCAGAGTATATTGATAAGCTTTTCTTAAAGCAATCTTTTTAGTTTATATTTGTCTGCTGCATTTGACTAGGTTCATCACAAACGTCATTATTGAACTGACTACATGTTGCTAAACTCAAGGTACTTTATAGTATATCTGGGTAGGACAATGAAGTGTGGCATTTCACATCACCAAGAAGCTCTTGAGAGAGTTTCTTCTGTTCTGTTTACCTTACCTCAAACTTTCACATTTCCTGATCTCTTATTCTAAAGTAATTTATTGATTGGACACAAAATCAATAGCAATTATTTTGGTTTTCCTTACTTTCAGGTAAGCATTTATAACATTCTTTCCACTGAGGTTTGTATTCATATGGAAAATAAAAAGTTACTTTGAAAAAGGCCTTTTGCTCTGGAAGAGGTTGTATTTCAAAAATGTATTTCTGAACACACCCAGGAGAGATTTGCACTCCAATAAAGTACTATTTTGATAACTGGATTAGTACACTTAGATACTCTTGCCCCAAAAAGAATGTTGTGGCAACTTTACTGATTCGTGTAATTTGTAAAGCTAACAATTCCAGAACTCTTCCACTGCCTACTGATTTTAGCACTTTACAAAATATAACCCAAAATGTTTTTTATTTGTATATTATAACCATTTTACATGATACAAGGGGCACATGAAAATGCACTGATTATGCAGATCACATGCTGTTACCTAGAATTACATTTGGTGGAGTCAAAATAGGGATTTGTGGTTTGAGTAAATAATGTATACAGTATCCTTAGCCTTGTTTCCAAGTTTTTTACTATCCCTATTTGCAGGTTTTTAAATTCCCAATTTTTATTTATCTTTTTTTGCTGACTTTTTTTATGCTCAACTATGGGCAAAGGATTACTTGCTATGGTAGCTAACTTCATACATTATAATGATAATAAATACAGCTAGTAGCTAAATAATATGTTTCATGATGATTTACTATAGCTATGGACTATTTGATTGCATTAGTTTGAGATGTAAAATGTTAAGCTGCAGTTGGAGATTGTTATAAGTTTTGTTTGAGAATATAGTTAGCATTTATGGTTTTTGTGTAACCAAATTCTCTATATATAATGCATAACAATGGGCAAATATATGCCAAGACTAAGTGCAAAAAAACATTTTACCAGTAGAAAAGTAGCCTTTTCATATAAAACATGTATGTCTAAAACACCACTTTAAATAAATCTTTGTGTCTTTCAAAGCAATTATTCTACAAATCTCTGTAATAAAATTTAACATTATGTGTATTGATTTTGTCTTACTTCTTCCTTTCATATATAATATAGGGGTTGGCTCTATAAAAGACATCAATTGTATAGTGTACAAAGCAACAAGTATCTACATGTTACAGTCATCTAATGTTCATCTACTATTAGTTAGTTATTCCTGTTTTACCCTGTACTTAAACTTTTTAAAGAAACTAAAGCTGTTTGTAATAAATCTAACTTCAAGGGTTAATGATAATATTATTTACATTAGAATTATGATGTTTTTTTAGCTTATGTGAAATATAGACGAAACAAACCAACTTTTCAATACCCTACAATCTTTGTAGTACCTTGTTTAGTATTCTACAAAAGGTGTGGATGCAGTACACCAAGCCATTTTTGTTGTAGGTTGGCAAGAAAATAATAATTAGGAGAAGAAGAAAAATAATTATAAATGGGCTGTTTTGAGTAATTTTCTTTTCTTTGTAAGTCTAACATGCAAACTTTTTTGTGCATTTTTATATGTGTACAGTCTTAGCAGACAATAGTAAAGGTTTTAAAATGTTGTTTGAATTGAATCTTTACTGTTTAAAGTGCTTTTTGCTCAAACATTCTATTCCTTGTGATCTCTATTATGAACCACGATAGTGACAGTGGCAGAATATTCAAAAATAGCAATAATAAGAAACCTATTTTCATAGCAGTCAGTTTAATCATAATTTTGATTAATCACTTGTTAGAAAAATCAAAAATCGTGATAATCATTAGACACTAATTTTGATCAATATATTTAATCATAATTTTCATTAATTGATTAAACTGCCAAGCTCTGATGTTGGAGTAACTCCATGTTGCCATTCTTTAGCATTGGCTGGTGCTGTAACTCATCCAAGCTGTCTCTCTAATATTTTATTATACTGTCTACATCCTGTTTATATAAATTTTTTATATTTTGGTAAACAGATATTCTACATTGTCTGTTATTGCAAGTGCTCCATCAACGGCACTTTGTACATTATCTTGGATAGTAATGGGATTTTTATAACTATGATTTCCTGTAGTACCTTTGGCAAATACTTGTTTTTTAATTTCCTTTCCAGTGTTTGATATTTCTCCCTTAAACTTTTTTTCATGTTCTTCAATACCTTTACATATTTAGCCATATTCTTGATACTGTAACTAAATTTCTCTTAAACCTCATTGTCTTGTTTTATAATTTTTCTGTTGCATACATGGTCCTACTCCTTTATTTATCACCCAGACATTTTTGGCATCTTTCTTCCCATTTTCTTTTTGATTCTTCACAGCCTTGTTGGAAGAGTTTCAAAATATTTTGTTTCATTGTGACTTCACAACCTTAAGTCATTTTAATTTGTTTATGTCATTCCTTATTCCGTATATACTGGCCTGTAAAATGAATTTTGTTTTTGGATTGACAGATAATTTCATGATCTATTGAGAATTGAAAACTTTGATTTAGTGTAGAAATAAAAATATAAAAAACGTAACAAATCACTTGTAGTAAAATATACACTTTAAAGCCAGGTTTGAATTTGTATTATCAAACTTCAAAATAATTAGTGTTTTTGTTTGTAAATTAGATAGAAATATGACCTCAACAAAAATAGTTTATATTGATTTTTACATTTATGTGAAATGAATGTAGTAGTGTGTTAAAAATGCTTTTATTGATACAATTATTAAAACATAATCAAATGAATATTTTGTTACATTTCAGCAGATTACCCAGTAGAATTTCTGATTACCTGTTGCAATTATTAATGAGATTCAATGTGACTCCTTCAAAATTCAACTAGTTTGTATTATATGGTTCTTGAAAAAGAAAAATGGGCATGTCACTTTAGAGTTCCATATTTAATTTCATTTAGATTTTAGTCATATTAACATTAAAATTTTGATACTATGCCTTTTTTTCTATTTCAAGAGGTGATAGGAGCCCTAACTTCAGTACTGCTAATCTGGGTGGTGACTGGTGTGTTAGTGTATATGGCTATACAGAGAATCATCATGCATCATTACGAAATTGATGCTACTATTATGTTGATAACTGCCTCTATAGGAGTGGTTATTAATATCATGTAAGTATGAAAATAGCTTTAAAGTTTAACTGACATTCTTCTCAGTTTTGGAGTCTAAAAGTGCAAAGTTATTGGCTAAATGTTATCATATTACAACATTCAGTGATAATCCATTGTGCTGAGGAGGCACAATTATCTGTGATTGACTGTATGGATCTTTAATTCTACATTTTTATTATGTACAACTTACAGGGTTGTGTTGTTTTATAAAAGTTTGAATATATTACTTCTTAAAAACCACCTATATATAAAGGCATTAACTCAAGAGTCAAATGCAGGTGAATTTTATAATATTAGGTAATGATTTTTTAATGAGTTACTTAATTTTTCACCCATTGTAACATCACTTACTCTTGCCAGAAATTAAGAGTAAAACTGTGATTTCAAACAGTTCATACTGTGATGAGGCTTCTTTTGTCTTTTGTTGTGTGAAGAATATAATGATGATGAAATTATTTATATTGATGTTATTCAATAACTACTTTAAAAGCAGATTCATAAATCTGATCTGATAATGCAAATGTTCCATGTAAGTAAGTGTATTCTAGTAAACTGAAAAAAAAAGAATTACAAATAGCAATTCTGTAAAATTTTACTGTCCAATTATAAGTGAGTACATTGTAATAACTGTTAATTATGAAGGTTTACGATAGACAGATCTATGCTATTTATCTGATGGATAATACTTTTTTTTTCTTTGCAAATATTGAGCACTTTAATTCACTTTACTTGTGTTTTTATAAATTTAATTTGGATTTAAAGATCTGACAATTCAATGCTAACAAAACTAAGAGAGTGTTGGGTTAAGGAACTTTTGACAAAAGAAGAATAAAACTGCATAACTGAAATTTATCTCCTATCATAACTTAAAATGATAATCATACAGTAAATCAAAATGATAACATTTGTTACATTTTACTCTGTTTAGTAAGCACAGAATTAACATAAAACTAATCAACCAGTTTGTTTGGTTCCTTGTCAAACATTCAAGTTATTTGTATA
>NW_013667369.1:215465-220086 GCF_000517525.1 Limulus polyphemus | reverse complement strand
TCTTCCTCAATACAACTTTGTAATGTACTTAATTTTCACAGTTACACACACTATGGTTCACAACAATTCACTCACTTTCTATCGCGCTTAGACTTAATTGTCCGTCCCTGCAAACTATAGTTCCGATCTCTGTGTCTGCTGTCTTTCTTTCTCTCTGCCTCCACTACTGCTTTGACTCCCTCTGTCTCTCTCACTGTCTAGCGCACTTATATACGATAATACTGCCTGTTCTAGAAACTTCTAAGATTCCCAACACGTGTTACCAGCGTCAGTTGATGCAACGCTGTCGCAACACGCTAGCGAATCTTCTAGAATACTTGTCATGTGACCCCCCACTGTTGTAACAATATCAATACTTACAATATCCATGTACTGTGTAGATTAAAACAAATGTACATAAGCAGAGAGAGACAGACTGAATAAGCTTGTATAAACTTCTCTTTCAGTATGGGAATATCTTTACAAGCTGGGGGTGTTCCTCATTCTCACTCCCATGGGAGTGAAGAACCTCAAAGTCGAGGGCATACCTATAGCAAGGGGAAAGGAAACATTAATGTTCGAGCTGCTTTTATTCATGTATTAGGAGATTTCTTCCAAAGTGTAGGGGTACTTGTGGCAGCACTTATCATCTACTTCAAGGTGAGTTATCCAAAGGGAAGAAGGATAATATGTGAGGAGTTAACTCAGTTTGTTTTCTGTTTATAATAGGTAGGCAAACAATGATTTATAATCATAAGAAAGAATTTTATTAATGGAAAAACATACATGTTTCAATGGAACATTGGTCTGTCTTCTTCAGGTTTATACTTCGAGAAACACAGTCAACCAAAATATGAACTTGATATGTTGTGTGTTACAACCACAAAACTGAAACTTAACATTCAAAATATAAATCACTGGGACTACAGAACATAAAACACTTAGAATTAGAGTGAACGTGAAGGGTGTACAAAGAACGTTTACAAAGGGAAAATGGTGTATCTTAATGTTTATAAAATTTCTTGTATTTGATAAAGATGTAATCAATTAGTGTAAAAGAAATAAATTTAATTACTTTTTTCATAACCTCAACTGTGTGGTTGAGTACAAGTATTTAGAAAATATCATACATACTTTTAACTTAGTATGTGTTCTGAGATTTCATATAAAAATAGGAAGTTTAAAGGAAACAAAACTATTATCAATATTATGTATATATATATTAATCCTGAAAATTTTGAACTTTCATGACTACTGGACAAACTAACAGGTCCAAAGATAACTGTGTACTATTTATTGAAAAACAAGCTGTAACTTTTATTTGATGTGACATGAAATTAATTGCAGACATTACAGCAAGACATTATTTAAAATAATTCCAAAGGTTATTGAAATCAATAAAAAAATTACACATCAGATCAAAAACTTAAGTATATTAAAACTTTTTAGCTTAGCTAAATTTGGATTTCTTCCAGTCATTTTAGGGATTTTTGAAATACATGCATTTGTAGCTTTTTTACTTGTTATCTTCAACCAGTGTGTCTATATTTAAACAAACCACACCTGCTACATGACACAAATCCTTTCTTAATTTCTTTTTTAATTGAATACTTAATATCATCTTGTAGATCCATTTAGTTTAATACATATATGTTTTTAGTCAAACTTTGTAAAAATCTATAATACCTTATTCTTTTGTACAAGTTTGCTACTACATCCAGTAATTTCCATTTTAGGATAGTTTCAGTATGAGTAGCTTGCCAATATTCCATTATTTTTTATACTGTAGTGTTCTATTCTTTTACATATGGTAGAAGGTATTGATTTTGTATTTTTTTGGTAGATTTGCAGAGAAGACGCATGCTCAGCTTAAAAATGCATTATATGTGCTGGCTACAGAGCAAAGCAAAAGCTATTTGTCTCAACAAATTTAAACAAACACTGAATATATGAAAATTATTAATTTTTCAAGTATTTTCAGATATGACATGTTCATAATTAGTTGACATGATGTTATGTATTGTAATTATTTTTTAAACTGAGATTCTTAATTATTCTTCACTTCCAGTATCTTCTCATAGAATTATTTATTGAACAGAATTGTCACCTTGTAACAAGATGATTTCATTAGTTTTAATGGCATATATCAATATCACCTATATAATATCCAAGATGATTCATGTATTTTTGAAATTAAAGTGTGAAAAAAAAATATTCAGATAAAATTTGATCACATATACCATATATAGACAATCCAAAAATATGTTTTCATACTTTATGGATAGCCAATTATTTTATTCATATACTTGAACTTAGTGTTGTAATGAAATGAGTTTTTGATAATGGATAAATGAATTGAGAATCTAAAATGTATTTTAATACCTTTTTACTCATTACAGCCTGAATATGTAATTGTTGATCCCATTTGCACATTTCTGTTCTCTGTCTTGGTTTTGATAACAACATTTGCAATTATGAAAGATGCTCTTAATGTTCTGATGGAAGGTAAGTCCCTACAAGATACTTTTTAAATAACCTAAAACTTCCTCATGTGTGGCTACAGATATATGTTAGACTATTGTGTGATTTTGGTACATATTAAAATATTAATGGACGTCAATGTTTTACATCATTCTAACACAACAAAATTCTCATGTATAAGAACCATAAAATTTAATATGATCCTTGTTTTTATGAAGAGTATAAAATGACTTTACATTTAATATAGACTTTACATTTTTTATAGAAAGTGTTTTACCTTCAGGCACTTGCAAGTAATAATAACTTCAAGAATTTTATAGCAAGGTACTTTCCAGCAAAAGCAAATTAAAATCTTCATTCTTCTTGAACACATTTTGTAAAGACTAAAAATATGACACTGTACATTGTAAGGTTTTATGCATGGGATGTATTCTTTATAATAGGTGTCTGTGACCTGTTGGCAATAAATTTCAACAATAAACCAACAGTACACAGTCCTTTGCTTTAAAATAAGTCAAGCATATATACAAATGTTAATTACATTGTTGGTTATCACAGTTGTATCCACAGCTTTAAATAATAAATAATTCTTTTTTTTTTCAAGGCTAGTTCAGTTACTTTAGAACACAATTTGACAAGATGAATTATTCTTCCTGCTCTGTTATTACGACATAGTCTGTGATAATTTCACACAGGTTGGTTAAATTACTTTAGAACACAATTCATAAGTTATTTTTCTCAACTCCTTAATTACAATACAACCTGTGAGTTCACTTTAAAAATTCCCACTATCCACTCTTTAAGGCCAAACTCACAATCACACAGTCAAGATCCATCTATCTAACTAAATTTTTGACATATATTTATACCTCATCAGAGGTCTAAAACATTCCACACACTACTAGATATTATGATGCAATAATATAACAATCACCAGTATATAACTAGTGAACTACACAATGTATGATTTGTAAAGTTATGTAAACAAACTTGCAATAAACTATCACTTCTAAAAATAATTAAATTTAACACTTGTGCTATATAAACTATCTAAATCATAATATTCAAATTCATCTTAAATTGAAACTCATTATATCTAACAATAAGTCTCACTTCAAGAAAAATATTTACAATATTTTTTATACTATATACAAAGCTTTTCAGTTCATGCAGAAAGCCTACTCATACATTCCGCACCAACATTTGCAGTCCCCTTCTTGGCCTCAATGCAGAACCAGTAGTTCTGGAGGTACAATGCCCACCTCATGATCCTTGCATTATCAATTTTGCACCTCTGGATGTAATCAAGGGGCTGATGATCCATCTAGATGATGGGTTCCTTCCTGTAGAAGTAGTTTTGGAATTTCCAGAGGGCAAATATTATAGCTAGATACTCTCGTTCAATCACAGAGTAGTAGTTCTCAATATTCAACAACTTTTTACTGACATACATTATGGGAAACAGTCCATCTACATGTTCTTGCAGAAGTACTGCTCCAATTCCAACATCTTATGCATTGGCCTCAATAATGGACAATTTGTTGAAGTCTGGAATTCTAAGGATTGGCAAACATGTTCTTCATCTTCTGGAATGCCATCTGCTGTGGTTGTTCCCACTTCACCTTGTTGGGTTGGTCTTTCTTGGTCAGGTCAGTCAATGGTGCAATGACTTCAGTGTAGTTTATGATGAACTTCCTATAGTATACCGCAACCCCAGGATGGATCTGCCTTGCTGCATGGTCATTGGAGCTGGTTCATCTTGTATGCGGGTTAGTTTCTCCTCTTCCATGGCTATCTGTTGGTTGCCCATCTTGTATCCAACAAAGTCCAGCACAGAATAACCAATGTAGCACTTAAATCGTCTGATGGTCAGACCTGCTGCCCTCACTCACCCGAACAACTCTCCGAGTTTTTTCGGGTGGTCTTCCCATCTGGCTGTGTGGGTCAAAATGTTAAATTTTGGTGGTTTTGTACAACATCTTCCTCATACTGTTGTTGAATGTCACTGCTGAGTTTACTAACCCAAATGGCATTCTCTTGGATTGGTAGCGTCTGTCTTGTGTCACAAAGGCTATGTTCTCTTTAGATTCTGTCTCCATCAGGATCAGGTTGATCGTAGTAAAGAGCTACCCCCCCCCCCCCTCCTCTCGTTCGTCTCTAC
>NW_013667369.1:193713-215444 GCF_000517525.1 Limulus polyphemus | reverse complement strand
CCCCCCCCCATCTAGTGTTTTGCCATGATAGCCTCTGGGTTGCCTATAGGTTCAGAGTCAAACTTCGTCACAAGGTTAAGCTTCTGGAAATCTATGCAGAAGCAGTTTGATCCGTCCCTCTTCTTCACAATTACTACTGGTGAACAGTAGGCTGAATGATTCCACCTTCTAACATTACCTCGATATTTTGCTTGATCAGGCAGTTGGTAGGGCTTCACCTTGACTGGATCCCTGGTAATGGTCTCGATCTCATATTGCACAAGGTCTGTCTTGCCTGATCTATCTGTGAACATATCTGCTTACCAGTTAGTTATTCACTGATGTTGACATCATTGTATGTCTGATCTCCACCCAAAGGTATTAGGTCTAGTAGGTCTTCATCTTTTATGACAATGTCACTGTCTTTTGGTTCTGCATCTATGATAGCCACACCTGCAATGACCATCTGTGTCTCAATAGCTGCACCCTTTAGGTCTTCTTCCCTCTAAAAGAACCTCTTCAACATATTGGCATGGTAGATCTTGGTCCTCCAGTCCACTTTCACCTTATAGTTCATTTTGTTGACCAATTCCTGCACTTCAAAAGGTCCTTTCCACTGTAGGGTGACTTTGTTGTTGCTTGTGGGTAGCAGAACCAAGACCTTCTGTCCGACCTTGAAGTGCTTTTGACTCCCTTGAACTGCATACAAACTTTCATGTTGGTTTCTGAGGTATAATACATATTTATATGTGTTCCTCACTTCTGACTCTTCTCATATCCACAGTTCTTTCAATATCTGCATCAGACCTCATACCGTTCTTCCGTACAGCAAATCAAAGGGTAAAAATCCTTTACTCACTTGTGGGACTTCTCGGTAAGCAAATAATACTACCAACAGGTACCTGTCCCAGTCGCATAGTCTATTCAAGCACATCTTCTTCAGCATGCTCCTTAAGACTATTGACTCTCTCACAAAGTCCATTACATCTGAAATTGAAGTGTGTAGTAAAGAGCTACCTAATGTTGATGAGTCTGAATACCTCTTGCATCAGTTCCAAGGTAAACTGGGTCCCTCTGTCACTCGAGACTTCTTTTGGAAAGCCTACTCTACAGAACACTTCCAGGAAGGCTTCTTCTACTCTCTCCATCTCTATGCTATGACTTCTGGGTAACATGTCCCATAGTCGACTACTGTCAACACATACTGCTTGCCTTTGTCAGATACAGGTGCTTGTGGTCTGATTAAGCCCACAGCTACTCTGCTGAATAACTCTTCTATGAGAGGCATTTCACCTAGTGGCATCTTGGCTACCTTCCCTTTAGATACTATCCTTTTGCAGATGTCACATGACCTGCAGAATCTGGTCACATATACACTGACCTTCAGCCAATAGAATTTGGTGGTGATTCTGTCTACTGGCTTCTTTGCTCCTAGGTGTCCTCCAACAATGGACTCATGAACCAGCTTCATCACTTGAGTCCAGTATTCTGTTGGTAGTAATATCTGTTTAACTTTCCAAGTAGAACTGCCTTGACAGATCTGGTACAGCACTCCCTTCTAATCCTCTATTCTGTAAGTCCCTTTTCCCTTTGTCTTATGCTTGTCTTTCTCCCATGCACCATCCCAAAATTTCTGCAGTGAAAGGTCTTTCTTCTGTGCTTCCGTCAGTTCCCATAGATCTCCATTCAAGATGTCACATTTCGGTGCAGGGCCTTGATGTCTTGCTTGCTTTTCTTAAGCTCCTATGGTGACTGCAAATGCCTCATCAGTCTACCTTTTTTTCTGGTTCCTCCAAACTTCTACTGCCTGGTATATTGCCAATCAACAAGTCATAGATGTAGTGACAGGGACAAATTCTATACATTGTCTTAAGCCACTGCTAGATATCGTGCTTTGGTATTTGATCAATATTCTGTCTAACTAGCTAAAACATGCCCATATCATGATACTAACCATTCAACTTAAAACTTGTTTACTGTTAGATATTTAGAGTATAATATTTATGGTTAACCTGGTGAAACATTGTAACAATAGATATTGTATTCTGTATATCTGATAATAAACAAATTTCAAGTTTTACGTAACAGGGTACATCCTTTAATTATTTAACCCTTCAACTCACATCAATTATGTTCAAGTTGCTAACAATACCAGACTTGTTTGTCTGAAATAAACAACTCTTCACTAAAGTTTTGAACAGTCATAGCATTATGTGAATTGGAGTCTAGCATTCACAATGGTGATAATCAGCTATATGAGTTGCAACTTGTGTGCGAAATCTGGCAGCTGTAAGCACTAAGCTAGCAGAGACAAGGGGCATTTGACCTAGAAATATATAAATCCTTCAATATATGCTTTATTGACTTAATAGGTGTTATATTATTACAATTCCAACAACTGCAAATTGGTATAATAACATACACAGTTTGGACATGCAATATGAATGGTACCATATTAGTTAGTAAAAAACAACCATAAATGAACAAACTGTCAGAAGTTTTAATTGATATTAGAGAAACTAGTTTCAACACCTTCAAGCATCTTCTTCAGTCTCCCAGGAAGGAAAACTTGACAAGAATGCCTACTTGATCCAGAAACTTCAAATTCCCTTAAAAATACAGAAAGCTGTTTTACTAAAAGTAATTTTTAGAGATTTTGAAATTATGCCAGCTTTTGATTAAGCAACTTTTGAAATTATTGTTTTTATTTTTAGTTATCTATTTTGTACAAAATTCTTATTCATTTCCATGGCCAGAATATCTCAAATGAAGAAAACTGGCATTGTTTGTATTTTCATGTTTAATGTGTTTATGTTAAGAAACTCTAGTGTCAAACTTCTTCCAGTTTTACCTACTGTTACGTCTGTGTTTGTTTGTTAATTTCCCGTAAAAATTCTTTCAGAAGAACTTAAGCGATGCAAGTCCTTTCTTAAATAAAACTAGTTTATTCTTTCTTAATACAACTTTGCAATACACTTAATTTCCACAGTCACTTTAACTTAAACACATGCTATAATTCACAACGATTTACACACTTTACTTACGGCTTGACTCGATTATCCGTCTCTGTCTCTGCAGTTATCTGTGCCTACGGGTACTGACATCCATGAGAGGGTAGGAAAGAGGGTCATACCACCAGCAAGTTGACTACAATACAAAACCCAGGCCACTGGGAATTAATATCCATGTGGGGGTAGGAAAGAGAATCATACTGTGACAATTCCACTACAATCCAAAACCTAGCCATCTGGTGAGGGTAGGAAAGAGGATCATACTGTCTTCACCTCAAGTTCACTCCCATTTGTTTTTATGTCTCATATTGGAGGATATCACATCATATACACCAGCAGAACACCACCACCCTACTCTCAACTGGATGGTTTTATAATAATAACCCACACAGGAGGATGCCTCCATGGTCCACCACCCCAGCAGCTTGGAACTGGAAAGTGGTAAGGACTGTCAAACTCCACTACAAGAAAAGGGCAGTAAAATGCAGTGGAGAGTCTGGAGAAACGACAATCCCTGAGGCAGTGCAATGGGTGACCATGAAACCCTATTTTTAAAAGCAGGCCATACCACTTTATTCAGTAGAAGGCATGTCAAGGATTGACAGCTATCCCTTTCTGCTTTACCCATGTAGTCCATGGGTGGGTACGGTCTGGGATGGGCAACCTTATGAAGCAATGCTATTATGAGGATAAACCTACAAACGATCTTGTGGAACACCCTATTTCAGCAGTGTGCATTGCGTGGCCATGGAATTACAACATGCAAGTCGACATGGCTTGACAGTGCAGATTTGAACAGTTAGAAAATACTTAGTCAGACTTGCCACAGAGCAGGATCCAAACAATGAACATTAATAAAAGGAAAAAGGGCCCCTGGAAAGGAAAAAAAGGAAAAGTCTCACTGAATTCTGATATTCCAGAATGGCTACAGGCAGAAGACGATAACCTGAAGAGGAAGAAAACTGCGATTTGTGCAAATAGTGAGAGACAAATATATCATGGGTATTCCATGAGCTCGACTGAAGAAGTACCTCCAAGGGACGACGAAGATGAGAAGACACTCAGAACAAATTATGGGAGGAACAAGCCAATCAAATGAAGAGCCGAACCCAATTGATGAAGGTTTCTTTGTTTGTTTTTGAATTTCGTGCAAAGCTACACGAGGACTCTGTGCTAGTCATCACTAATTTAGCAGTGTAAGACTAGCGGGAAAACAACTAGTCATCACCACCCACTGCCAACTCTTGGACTACTATTTTATCAACAAATAGTGGGATTGGCTATCACATTGTAATGCATCATTGCTGAAAGGGCGAGCATGTTTGGTGGGATGGGCCATTGATGAAGAAGGAAGAAGAAGTACATGAACAGAAGACAGTTGCCAAGGAAGAAAGAGGTGAGAACAAACACCACAGAAAGAAGTCATGCAGACAATATAACAGAGAAAAGCACGTGTAGGACATAGAAGTCTATGTGGATTAGGGCGAGGATAAAGATGTTAAACAGAAGGAAGAGAAAGCTGTTAAATGGAGGAGTTGCCCTCCAGAACCACTGGAGTGTTAGGGAGGAAAAATTATCTACAGAAAGGAGATGATATTTAGAAGGATAAAGATTACATGAAACATCAATGGCAAATAAACAGACCACCACTGTCCACAAGCAAACAGAAGAAGGAAGGAAGACATAAGGGAAGGTGAAACAAGGAGAACTGGGAGAGTGGATCAAACTTAGGCAAAGTGAGGCAGTGCAGGGCCACATTAATATTCCTTTCTGGAAGGGCAGCCCACCATAGCAGATGACCATGTCCAGAAGAAACATATCGACAGAGAAAATGTAGGAGAGGTAAATACCTGCAGGATAGGGAAAAACAAAAGGTATGGGACAAGATCACCAGAAAATTCAAGACAGGGGAGACAGAAGACCCCAATCCAAAAGTCAAGAGAGGAAATCCACATGATGAAGAATGGAGGGTTGACCAGGATAAAATTTCATTTGCATTGAAAAACGTCCATGTAAGAAGAACAAATGAAACAAGCCAGAAATGAGGCTAACCATCAGGAGAAGCCAGATCACCTCAACTATGACTAGAGGAAAACCAGGTGTGAAGACAGAAGATGGGAATGTCTAGGTGAAACACTGGTGACTGAGGGTGGAGAAGAAGGGACAGAGACAGAAGAAAAGGTAACGGAGGGGAAGTTGGAGCTGGAGAAGCTACAGAAATAATAGGTGAGATGGCCAGAAAAGAGCTATTAGAAGGACTGAACACAGTGTTAAGGATGAACAAAATCACCTGGAGAAGGAGAATTGGTGGATAGACAGATGTGTAGGTCCAATCCTGGCTGAAAACATTGATAGCCAGAGCAAGAAGATGAGGAACCGGAGACTAAAACCAAGGCAATCTGTGGCTAAGGGATGTTGCAAAAGCCTCAATGTGTGGAGTACTCCACTGAAGTCAAAACCACTGGAAAACAGATAAATGTTGTCTGGACAAGAATCTAATCTGTGATAAAAGTGAAAGGACTCAGAACATGACATGCAATGATATGAATATGGAGTGTGTTGGCCCAAAAAGAAGATCCAATGTATAAATATGGAGGGATGGAGAACAGGAGCCACCCTGGTGATTCAGATAAGCAACCACTGAGGAAAAGTCAGAATGGATCACTACCAGACGATTTCTGACCAGATGGAGAAAATTAACCAAAACACGACCTACAGTGAGAAGCTCCAAAACATTGATAGGATAAGACCTCTTGGCCACAGACCCAAAACCCCGAATCTACCAGTTGATCAACCTACTCCCCCACCTCCAAAGGGATGCATTTATGAAATGTGGAAAACTGGATGAGGAGGAGGAAGCAGGACACCTACCAACGTGTGAGTTATATCTAACCACCAATGCCTATCAGCAACAAGGATAGAAGGAAGGGTAATAAAAGCCAACAAAGGATCCTTGCAAGATTCTACTGGTTTTGGAAAGCCCACATATGAGCTGGACCTAAGGGGATAATGACTCTCATGGAAGATCACATCCCCAAAAGCAATAGAACTTCATGAGTTGTAATCTAACTGGAAATTCATCAAACAAAGCCAAAGAGGAGAAGGGTGGGCCCAACTGATATGTGTGTGTATAAAAAGAAAAAAAAACAAATGGACAAGATATTGGATAGGTCGCAGTAAGGACTTCTCCAGCTTGATTAACAGCCCATTAGAGCTGCCCCATGAGCATCTGATAAGGGTAACAGGCAGACTTCTGCTCAGAGCGAGCGAACAATAGCCAGTCAACCAAAGAAAAAGGAAAGCATAACCCAAGAACATTTAAGTGATGAACAAATGCTCTGAATGTTTGACAAAACATACAGGACCAAAGCAAGTCCAAAGGGCAGTGCACAAAACAGAGAAACCACCCCATGGAGGATGTACCAGAGAGGGAGGGTCATGAGTGATGAAATATTGGGATATGCATATAAACATTCGCAACACTCCTCTTTGTCATCGATAAACCTGGAGAAAAAGCCCACCTAAGGGCAAGAAATGACTCCAAGGTAAAATTGGGTAGATTGAAAATTAGAATGAGGTGGGACAAATCTAGTACAGGCTGCCAGTCTCCAATTGGCACGAGGACAACAAACAGCCTGGAATAAAAGCCTGAAGAAAGGTGACAAACAGGTGCAATGGCCAGAAAATCTTCTTCCGCCTTGGACAGACACAGGCTGGTGGTAGGATCCCAAGTCATGGGGAAGGAAAAGGGTACCAGGGACAAAGAAGGTAGGGAAAGAAATAGTAGGAAAAGTCCCTCTGATAAAACCCAAAGTACCCATGGAATTGTAGTGAAAGATCACCAAAGGGTAACAATATAATATAGTCAAGCTCCCTCTGGTTAGTCTCCAGTACTGTTGGCAACATGCCCATTAGTGATGAATAAAACAACAAGATGAGAAACCCTCTGGAAGGGGGACAGGGATGGGTAGATAAGGACCAGAACGGGAAAGGAATAAAGGCATAGCGTGACTCCAACCGTGACAAATGTCAACCAAAGAAGAAAGAGTCAAGTGCTGATGCACAGATTACACACGATTCCAAAGTTTCGGATACATGATTGAAAACATATCACCAAAGAAAAAATATGTAAATCAAACAAAAGTGTTTGATGTAAAATATGTGAATGTGAGAAAAATATAAAGACTAGGAAATAAATTAAAAGATTTGTTCCATGTAAAGAATAAAATAATAATTAAGAAATCCCACTATGCTAATGTGAGAAAAATATAAAGACTGGGAAATAAATGAAAAGATTTCTTCAATGTAAAGAATAAGATAATAATAATGAAGAAATCCCACTTTGGGAATTAAACTCTTAAAATCATGATTCACACAAAGAGTACCAAAAAAAAATGTCTGAACACAAGTACTACCAAACTAGAAATGATAGTTCTGTAGAATTGAATAGAGGTAGTCATATGTATCATGAGAATATGTCACACTCTTATTGGTGAAGGGTTGATGCATGATGATTTGCATGAGACACATTGGGATCATTCAATTCCAATGGAGGGGAGGTAGAAGGCTTGTGGCATGCATATTTTTTTGCATATAGAGGGCAGCACTGAACGAGAATAGCTATTTATGTGAGAGGAGGTAATGTACCATATCGGAATTAGTAGGTACAGGATTATTACTAGTGTAGGAAGTGCTGCTGTCTTAATACATTTGGCAACCATCTGCTGACATATAGCTTTATGTGATTTCTGTTAGTGCTTACAATAACACCTATTAAATACTACTTTCACTCTGACAAACCTGAAGTGTTTTGTTCAGTTTACACATGTATGTAACGTGGTTTTTTTTTAATAATATACAGCTTTGACAATAAGTTTTGAGGAATGATTTTTATTTAGGTAATTGGTGTGATCATTCTCAAGTACACAGGTTGTATCAATAAACTGGCCCAGCATGGCCAGGTGGTTAGGGAGCTCGACTTGCAATCTGCGGGTTCGAATCCCCGTCACACCAAACATTCTCACCCTTTCAGCCGAAGGGGCATTATAATGTGACGATCAATCTCACTATTCATTGGTAAAAGAGCAGCCCATAAGTTGGCAATGGGTGGTGATGACTAGCTGCCTTCCCTCTAGTCTTACACTGCTAAATTAGGGACAGCTAGCGCAGATAGCCCTCGGGTAAGTTTGCACGAAATTCAAAACAAACATCACTAAAGTAGGCTTTTGTATGCAAATCAACAATATAGCAATTAGTGAACAATGCATTTAAATAAGAGAATTGCTAGTGATTACTTAGGTATGTGCATATATCATGCGAGTGGACAGTTTACTTAATTTCATAGATTAAAAAAAAACTAGATGAATTGAAATATGTGGAAGATGCTGTGAGAAATATTTGGGTAAAATTAGGAATGTCTTGGGGTACTAATGATTAAAAACTTTTCTAGTGAAGTCTAGGTGTCTGTTGATTGTGGAATTGTTTTAGATTATTAATAAGGCTTTTATGAATTTTCTTCTTTTAATGTTAAGTCATGTTTTAGTATGGTAACATTCTGTTCAGAAAAACTGTGGTTCTGTTTGTTCATAGACATGGGATAGGAGTTTTTGGTGTTCTTTTAACCTAGTGTTCAAATTACATTTTGTTTTACCTATGTACGTCAACTTAACGTAGAATAACAAATTAAACAAACTACTCAAAATAATATTAAAAGAAAAACTTGAGTATAAACTTCACAACTTTTTGCACACAAACCCATCAAGAATGCCAACAATCTACAGTGTACTGAAAGTCCATCAAAACCCAATAACCTTATGGCCAATTATGTCTTCTTACAACTCTTTTAAACTAAACTGTGACGAATACTTTCACTAGATCTTTGAAGCCTGCTTTCCAAAGTAAACACCCAAATAAAAAAAACTTCTCACTTCCTATGATGTTTATGTAATTTTGACAGTAACATCAGTATATTAGCTTTGACATTGCAAACTTATTCCTTTAAACCCCCTATCAAGAGGCAAAATAACTTAGTGTAGAAATTATTTTACAACACCAAAAAAGAAGAATCAACATAAAACAAGAACACCTAATTGAACTGTTATGACTAGTTCCATGTTGTATTTATTTGCTTCTAACACAGAGATTTATTTCCTTCAGTTACATGGACTTGCCATGTGAAATGAGGTACATTATCCACTCTTTTCTCACACCACATGGAACAATGTTCCATAGACACTTCCTTATACAAGTCTTCATTTTAGATTATATATATGTAGAAACATTTTTTTGGTTTTAATTGTCAAGATGAACAAAAAAAATTCCTACAACATACATAAATACATACATAAAAAGTTTCTTAATGTTAACATTACACAAACCTCCTTAGGCTTCACCACTAAAATTAATAGAAACCACACATACAGTGGAAATTATAGGCTGGTTTTCTTATCACGTCATCCATCAGAAACTACATACACTAAATTAATCATACGCTATATTCACCACAGGAAACATTGTTGAGGAATTTAAGTATAACCTTAACGTACTAACTATGTTCATTTTCATCTCTGGAATGAAAAAATAATCACATTGCAAAATACAGGGTAGCAATTGCCCAGTTTTTCACATAGGTGAAATAGGGCAAAATTTGAACACTGGGTTAAAAGAACACCAAAAATCTCCTCCCATGAACAAAACTAATCACAGTTTTTCTGAACAGAATATCACCACAATAAAACCAAGCCTTAAATTAACAGAAGAAAAAACAGAGAAGCCTTATTAGTAAACTCAAACAACCTCACAATCAACAAACACAAAAGTATCACTATAAATGTTTTTTTTTTTATTGAGTGTTATATTAATGATTTATATACAGAATTTTCTTTACTGTTATATGTTATAACCTGTGCACTTGAAAATGATCACACCAGGAATAGAAATGCTCAACCTGTCTAAATAAGAATTATTTCTCAAAGCCTACTGTAAAAGCTGAAACGTGTAAAATAAAAATACTGAATACATGTCAAATATTTGTTTTATTTAAGATCATGAATTTATTTTAAAAAATTTAATTTAAATTTCAAAATAACTATGTACAAACCAGAATACACATAGTTTGCATTTGGCTACTACAAATATATAAGACAAGTCATCACAATGTACTGTAGTGAAATGTGTTTTTACTAATGGTATAAACCAAGGACATGCATTTATTTCACACTATACCATCTCATTCTATGCATGAATGGTCTGCTAGATTGCCAGTAAGCCATAAATATTGCTAGTGTTACTTCCGCCACCAAAGGTGGACAGAGGTTATGTTCTCACCCTTGTGTTTGTCAGCAAGATTTCTTGAAAATGGCTGAAAGGATTTGGACTATGGCCCAACTTAGAAGTGATTAGTTTTGAGAAAGTCAAGGTCACACAAATCCAAAAAAATTCCTGTTACCATAGGGACTAACTATTCACACTATTTTTGCTCTATAACTCAGTCAAAAATGGTTCATGTCCATTGATAATAATGATGATCATAGGGACACATTTTCATATTTTTGAGAGCCTAGTATGATTAGTGCTGTGTGGTGGAGGTATGCACTTTACTGAATGCCTCTTTAGTTTTATTTTTGTTACAGATTTTTAGTGTTGTACTCATAAATGTTCTTATTATACTTATTTAAAATTTACATGCTTTTTATATTGTATTTATACTTCAATGCAGGTATGCCAAGAGGAATTGACTTCTTAGAAGTGCAAAGATTACTTTTCAACATACCAAGTGTGGTAAAAGTCCACAACTTGAGAATTTGGGCTCTAAGTATGGACAAAATTGCTGTATCTGCTCATGTAGCTATTGGTGAGATACTTTTGCTGTTTAAAGTATAACATTAAACTTCATCATTTGAAAAAAAAAAAATTGATACCATAATCAAATAGGGTAATTTGTTGTCCAGTGCAAATGAATCTAAAGGTAGAAATAAAACATTTAGTTATGATTTCATGCATTAACAGCTTTAACATGAATCCAAATATTTCATACACATAACTTAAAGAAAAATTTATTTATGTATAAATGAAAATTTCCTTCTTCACTGTGAATATTAGGTAAATAAGGAACAAAAGTTTTTTTAAATTTTCCTTATTGTTAGTTAGGAATCAAAATGCCCATTAAGATTAAATGCAAAACTAAACTTTAAGATTGTAGTTTATGGGTACAAACCTAGATTGTATATGCCATCTCTGTGATGATGTAGACAATGGTGGTAAAACTAAAAAATGTGAGTCAATCTTCCCAACTAGCATGTGGGATGAAAAAGCAGTGAGTATGCAGATGAACTAACTCTGGCTGGTCCAATTACAGAGATGTTAGAACTTCTCTGGTTTCATACCTTGATCATTTCTCATTTTTAAAATAAAATTTTGGTTGGGAAGCAGTGAAGAGTTTTACCATTTTTATTGCCTCAGCTGTTTAATTTTTGATTTAATGTAATTCAGTTATTTGAAGTTCAATTCAGTCTATTTAGTAATAATGTATTTTCATACTTGTCCTTGTTTGGCACTTATACCCCTTTTACATATTTCTTAACAAGAATATCAAAGTATTATGAATTATTAAAGAAATAGCTTAGCCTAACTGTAGGAGAGCAGATAGCCTCTAAATGAATACCTGCAGTGTTAAAGCTGCGTTAGAGAAGAATACATTTACTTTTTAATTATTTACTCAAACTACAAAGACTTAACATTTCAAAAGCTCACACAGTTCCTCACAATCAGTATTGATATGTGTATTGGTGTATGATATTGTGATGCTAATTTTGTGAAAGAAAAACATTACCGTATAGTTATTTATAAACATAATATGGCTAAAACGTTCATAACTATATAAAGCAACTGTGAAAAATCCATAAAATATTTTAAGGTATGTCTTAGATATCTAAAGCAATTGTCTTTTTTAAAACAATTTCATAACTATTTCTGAATAGTTCTGCATAAAGCTGAAAAAGTACACGTATATAGCTGTAAAGAACTTTTTATTCATACAGATACTGCATACACTTTGCACTGTGTTTACAGCCACATTACTTTTGAATTATTATCTAAATGATTGCATTCAGTATGCTTCACGATCATCATAAAAAAAAAAACATTAACAGTGAAATCAATAAATTTCAGTTAGATGTTAATATAATTTTACCATTAGGGTAGATTATATTCCACTCTCTACTGGTAGGTACAAGAACAACTACCTCAGTGATATCACCAAAAATCATTTTGTCTTTAGGTATTCAGGCCAACCTATTCAATTATCACACTGGTATACTTTCTTTGCATATTATTGTCAAATAAAATGTCACTCCACTTGATTCTAATCCTAACTTTTGTTATAACAAAACATAGTAACATAAATTTTAAAAAATATTTATCATAGGTAACAGCATATTTGATGGTAAATGCTGTCCAGTTTTAAACTTAAAACAAGTCCTACTGCTGTAGTCGTGTTTTATATTGGGAATATATCCCATTTAATCATTAACATAATATAAAAAACTCTTGTAATACACATCCTTACTGGTTTCACACTAATGTATAAGACTATAAATTATATTTAAAAACACTGTTTAAATTTGTTTCAGTTAGTTTAAGTGCTTTTAAAAAATATCTTAATTATATATTATTGAACTACCCAGTAATTGTTACATTAATACTGTTCAGGAGAAGAAATAGACTTTTATTTATTCATATATTTGCTACCATATTCTACATTTGTAACAGTGTTCTGTGATGTTTTTCTTATTCTTATATTGCAGCAAAAGGAGAAAGTCCCACAGCAGTTCTGAAACAAGCTTCTAGAGAAATTAGGTCTAACTTTGATGTTTTTGAGCTGACTCTGCAAGTGGAAGAATACCGAGAAGTAATGCAGGAATGTACACAGTGTCAAGATCCTAAAGATTAGGAGTAAAACAAAATATCACTACAGACTTTACCATAAATAGAATCAATAACTAACTTTATCCAATAATCTTGGTCTTCAATTTCTTTAGATTTAATAAAACTTGCTTTCAAAGGTGAATGCTGATGAAAAATACACATCCAGAAATTTCTATCAAAAATCTTGTCAGCCTGATCCATTTCATGAACATTTATAGAGATTTGCAGTTACCAAGTAAGCACCGGCCACATAAGAATAATAACAATGTTCAATCATGACTAGATCCTTTGATGATATGTATGTGCATTATTTTTTGGTATTGGTGCATTCATGGTTTTTGCAATTAACTGTTCTATGAATTAAATTATCACCAACAATATGTATAATATTCCTAGTATATTATCTAGTCATATCAAAAACATTTAAAGTAGTATGTAGGTTTGTGATTCCTACAAATAAACCTTCAACAAGAGTATAAGACTTGATTTGCTGTTCCTGGTATTTACATACTCTTCAACAGGTAGCATTTTCATTGCTTAAATGTATTTGTTCAACTCTATACATAGTAAAATTATCTCTTTTTGTTTTATGCTAAATAAAATTATAGTTGTTTTTAGCTATTTTGTTTTTTCAATGTACTTGATTTATTTGTAATAACAATTTTCTGTTTCAAAATTTCTGTGAAAGCATGTTCATTCACTATGTTTGAATTAAATAAAACAAAAAATGAGGTGCTTATACAATAAAAAAAAAATAATTAACATCCTTAGGAAACCTTCTATGAATATTATTATTATTATGAACATTGATACTTCTTTTCCACTTTCAATATACTTCTTACATCTTTGCTTTCTTAAGTGTTCTTATTGTTCAAATTCTGAAACTTATGTATAATCCAAACTTAATGTTCAGAAGTCAAGTGACAAAATACAACAAAATTGTCTGTGCTTTGAATTTATTTGAACAATCATGAATATCATCAATAAAATACAATTTGAAAACAAACTAGACAGGAATGTTCCAAGTCATTTAGACAACAGCAATAACAAAAGTCAAATTTTAGTTTACATAAATTTCATTTCAAATAATGCATTTATTTTGAATACAAATGTCCTTAATCTTCCTTTATATCCTCCTGTTAATTGTGAAGTTGTCATCATCTTTTAAAAGTTGTTCAACCTGCCTGGACTAAAGAATAATTGAATGTTAGCTTTATGTAAATATATGGCAATTCCAAATCATTAATGTTAACATTTTCCAACACCAAAAATGTATTTATGATTGATTGAGAACAATCATCGCTTTGAGATTAGGCAAGAAAAGGTGCACCAAAAATGGAGAGGAGGTATTTATTGGAAATATATTTTGAGTATTGGAAAATATCAACTTATAATATGGTACCTTATCTCTTCTCACATAATAGTACTGAAACAGTGCAAGATGTACCTAGATGAGCCCCACTTTGGAAGGTGCCCTAAGAGAACCCATGAACTGTGATACCCTAAACTATGAAAAGATAGGGAGACCACACCTCATCTGTACCTGTGAAGAGATGTGTTGTCAAGTCAGGCAGAAATTATGCAAGTCCAATAGACAGAATGGATGCATCCAATGGTGTACAGTAGCTAGGGTGTGTCAGACCATACTCAGTAGGTTAATTCCAATCCCAAACCAGGCAGCATCAGGTGTCTTCTGGTCTGTGGTAGGAGAAGAGTCCCAACCATCTTCACCTCAAAACCAGGAAGCAGAAAGGAAAAGCAACTTTTGTTCTGACAACCTAGGCTGGACACATTCATGCAGATCCAGTACACAACCAATACCAGGCCATCTGGGAACACACACATATGAGCAACAGTAGGTAGGGGGTATGCAAATGTAGTGGGCTAACTCCGGTCCACAGTAAGAGAAGGGTCCCTACCAACCACGTGTGAGGAATTATAGTGGTTAGTCTTGCACTGATCCAACACCAGACTATCCAGGCAGCAGTAAGATGGTGGAAAGCCAGCCAGAGGGGTGAACTGCATGTGACAGATTCATCCAGTCCAAAACAAGACAGCAATGGGTATTTTTCTTAACATCCAAAGTAGGAGGAGAGTACTCAACACCTACACCAACAGAACATCACTGACCTACACTGAATTGAGTGGAAATTTTCAAACTCAGGAGAAAGCCTCCATGGTCTACCATCCTAGCAGCTAGGAACTGTAAGTGATAAGGACTCCCGTACTTCACTAGAAGAAGGCAGGGGAAAATACAGTGGTGAGTCAGAAGGAATACAACACCTTAAGATTGTGCAATGGGTGACCATAAAAACCCTACTTTGTAAAGCAGGTCAGTCCCAATTTATTTTACTAGGACCAAAGTGGATTGGCATCAATCCCAACACTGCTTTATTCATGATATTCCATGAGTTGGTACAGTCTGGAACAGAACTTATTTATGGAGCATTATACTGCAAGAACCCTAGAGTACACCCCATCTCATCAGTGAGCATTATAGACCATTAAAGGCACCTGGTGCAGATTTGAAGTTAAACATACCTGGGCACCACTTGCCACAGAGTGGGATCCAGAGATGTAGAAAAAAGTCACTGTAAAAGTAAGAACTTACCCATTCAGAGCCAGTAGGGGGAATGGCCATGGACAGGTATCTAGATGAGGAATATATGGCCAGACGATGTAGGTAATGCTTATTGAAGGTGGGAGATGTAGTCCACAAGCCAGCCTGCACAATCTCCTCCAACGGACAACAAAAGAGCAGCCAGAAAAAGAGGTGACATGTTTGGTGAGATGAAACTGGGAAAGTGCGATGAGAATTCCCATCCAACAAAGTATAAGTGAGATGAGTTGATGGAGCCAACCTGTAAGTGAAATAGGAGAGATATCTCTGGTAGAGCAGGAGTTCCAATGTATAGAGTCGGGAATGGGAACCATAAAAAGGAGTAATGTGGGCAACATAACAACAAAGCTTACATGGGATTGGACCTAGAATAAAGATGAACTATGGGCAGAAGAAAAATAGACATGAACAAGTGGGATAAAGGAGAACATATGAACAGTAGTAAAGGATTTGGGAAGCATCAATAGCATATATGTCTGACATCCAACATCTGCAAGCAAAAATAAGTAGAAAATAAGCCTTATGCAAAATGTGGTATAAGGAACAAGAAGCTAAAGGGTCAAAAGGAGGTAGGGTAAAAGAAGATGAAGAAAGTGAAAAGAATGAAACAAGAGAGAAGAGACAGGTAGAGAAAAGACACACAAAAAGATGAAAATGAAAAGTGTTGGATAACACTGCCTTGTAGCCCACAATGGTAGAAACAGTTAAACCATTGACAAAGAGCCAAACAAAAAAGTTGGAAGGGTGGGAAACAGTAGGTTTAGAAAGGGAAAAGCCATGACAAAAAGACTGATAGCAGAAAATACACCATTTATGCTGTTAGACAAGTAAGGAGGAAGAACAAACAGAATGATAAATAAAGAAGACTACGCACAAAGATAGTCTGGAGCGCCTCACAAGGGACTAGACAAAATCCACACATGAAGACAGAGTGTGAATATCACAGGATGAGCAAGGGAGAAATGAGGTTGCAGGAGGAGGAAGCAGAAGGGGAAGATATGACTGTAGTAGGCTCAAGAGTGGAAACCACGTTTGGGCCTGCCAGAACAGGCCCCATAATAATCTGAATAAGTGATAGTACTTGAGGAAGGAGACGGACAGGAGGGTAGGCATACAGATAAAGGTCAGAGTAATCCTGACTGAACACATACACAGCTAGAACTGAATGATGTGGGACAGGAAACTATAACAGAGCAAGTTTGGTATTGGGGTATGTAGCAAACTCATCCAAAAGGAGGTACCCAGCTGAGAGCATAGCCTCTGGAACACCCGAGGATCGTCAGACCACTCTGTCATTAGTATCTTGTCAGGATGGCAAAACTATCAGTGAAAAAACTCAGAGTGCCCAGAATGTAACAAGCAATAAGCCAGTCCAGTCAAGATTCGGCCTCCCCCCCAAAAAAAAAGTTGTATTTGAAAACAAAGTGAATGAGATTAGGTGATCCTTCATGATTGATATATATTATAATGGTCAAATTGTCGTAATTTTTCAGGAAGAAGTGCCCACAGACCATTGAGAGAAAATTATCCAATGCCTGATGAATAGCCAAGAGCTCCAAGACTTGAACCACAGACCAACAACTAGCTATCTCTTGAACATCCAAATATTCCCCACCCAGTCATAGATGCATCCTTGAACAGATGAGAAGGCAGAGGAATGCCAGCCAAGGTGTTGTGTCTGTCAAGCCATCAGACAAAGTCAGCCTATAAGAAGAGAGGATGGAGTATTCCTAAGGACCCCAAAGAAATTCCACTGTTTGTGAAACACCTATTGAAGACAATGCATACATGCATGACCCCATGGAAGCCAAAAGAGAGAGAGAGAACCTCATGCAGTGTGAGAAGCTCTGACTTTATAAACTGAGAATTCCATGTCTCACAGATGAAGAAAAGGCTGAGTCATGCTGATGTAGGGGTTGAAAAACATCTCCAAATGAATAAGGTATTAAATGGGGGTGAGATGTGGCTTTTCCAATTTGATGAGTCATCCCAAATGTGCTACCTCTTGAAGAAGGAGGTGGGTATGGTGTTGAGAGGCCTGGTGGGAAGGAATCAAAGGTAGCCAGTCATCTATGTAATGGTGAAATTACAGTCCCAATTTATGAATATAATGAGCAAAAGCTTTGAATATGTGAGCGAAAACATATGGAGACAATGGCAGACCAAATGGGAGATTGCAGAATTGAAACACCCAACCTCCATGAACAAACTGTAGGTAACGTTTGGATGCTGGAAAAACAGGAATATGCAGGTAAGCACCTCCAACATAGACCTTGGTTATCCAAAAACCTGGAGTGAACGACCATTGGAAGTTGTGAAAGTACTCCATGGTAAAATGAGGAAAATGATGAAACAGTTTAGGCTCGAGAGATTGAGAGCAAGACGACAATATCCAGTTATTTTGGGGACAATGAACAGATGGGAATAAAAACCCCAAGAGGGGAAAAGACACCTGTTCGATAGCATCCTTCTGAAAGAGATCCAAAATGCCTCTGAAAGATGCTGGAAATAAAGTGGATTAATTTTATACCTATAAGATCTTAACAACAAAGTAACCAGGTGCATGTGGAGGGATAAAGCCAACAAAGATAAATGTGCCAATGTGGAGAAAAGTAGCAAATGCATATCTGTCCAAAACGCCTTAGAGGAATGATGGATAACTTCATGAAAGAGATGCATGGATGAAAGATAATGTAGGACAGTAGTAAGGGTGAAGCAAAGAAGGGAAGAGGGAGGATCAGAACCCCATCCCTGAATAAAGGATTCCAGAGTCTGAGAGTCCAGAAAAGGAAAATCAGACCTTTGGTAGGCTAAAGCATTCATCATGTCTGCCAAATAAGAGGTATGCTGGTGCCTGCATGAAGGTGAAAAAGGAATTGGTTGTCATGAACTAGAATATCTGTGTGTGTGTGGGTGGGGGGGTCCAAATAACCAGACACCATGCCAGAATGCAAAATGAAGGGGAAAAATACAAACAAAACGAGGGAGAGAGAACAAAATAGTAAATTTGAGATACCATGACGAGGAAGGTCCATAGGAGTAGACTGGGAAGGAGCAGTGAAAGCAGGAGGAGGAAAAGGCTGTTGAAGTTGTTGTCTTCAGGAACAGATTTCCCTTGGAAAGAAAGATCAGACCTAGGTTCAGGAGATGATGCAGGTAAGACTCCAACTCCCAATTTATCAAGGCTGAAATTTTATTAGCAGAAACAGTAGAGAGCCAGATACCACAGTAGTGTTAGGTCTGGCAGGATCAATACCTTGATGATCCATACCAAAAGTGGTAGTGACAGTAAACTGGGAGTTCATAATGTGGAAAAGTAAAAAGCTTTCACTAAAAAGAATGCCAACTAAAAATAAAGTTATAGCCAGTCTCTGTGTTGTTTTAGTAGCAAAACTACTGCACGTCTGCAATAGTGATTGTGCTGTACAGTATAGAAGGTAACAGCTACACTAGGAGGGTGTATTGCACTCCTATTGGTGGAAGGTTGTTGCATACTACAATGCAGTTATATCACATGTAAACACACAAAATTAAGTGGAAACCGCAAGAATAGTGACAAGCAAAAATTGCACATTTAGAGGGCAGCACAAATCAGGGAAAGCTGTTATGTGAGAGGAGGTAAGGTATCAAATCAGAAATGATTTTTTTTTTAGAAATATCAAATCTTAAGTAAGAGTTATCTCAATACAACAACATACTTTACTTGCACAGTTGCATATAAAAGTACACTGATTTTTAAGTAATCCCTTTGTAATGAACACAATATAAAATAATGCATTTTTGGTTATAGACCATAATGAAGATGACTAGTCAACTAATTAATGGTATCTTTCCTGAAACATAAATTATACTTATTCTATTTTCTTAATTAATCAATACTCATATTAAAATATTTAGCAGCAACTATAATAAAATATTAACTATACATTCAACTATTAATGGCATACATATATTTCCACACCTAGATATAGAATGATAAATATGGTGCAGACTGTAATGTACATGTTTTTATATATAATTGGGCCTTTTGAAGAAAAACTTTATGTGAAATGTAATTTTTAATAGGAATTTAATAAATTTATTCAAAATGATGTGAACAATTACTATAAAAATATTACTACATCAATATTGTTTTAAAATATCACACTAAAATAAGTTATAATTGTATAACTGCATTTAAATGTTAAACAACAACAAAATTCGATGACGAGGAACCCACTTTGAGACTAATAATGGTTGGAGATGGCTTGAATGGGTAATGAAGAAAAACTTTAATATGAGTTTAACAATGTACAACATTTCTTTTGTACCTGATGATGACAAAACCTTGTCGAAACGTTGTACATTTGCTATTATGTTAAACTTATATTAAAGTTTTTCTTCATTACCCATTCAAGCCGTCTCCAACCATTATTAACAACAACAAAAGTTAGCCACTGCTAGAAAACTGATATACCATATAATGTTATATCTTAGTTTTATTATTATTACTTAGTTAAACTATTTCAATAATTTAAATTTGCATAATAAACATATATTAATAATTTTAATCTTATAAGAAGGATACATCTATTACTTGCTGCTAAGCCATTTAGAAGATATTAAACAGACAAGTTAACTTTAATCTTATATACACATTGGCAAAATAAAAACTTAGAAGTTTCAGTGCATCCAGAAATGTAAAAGTATTGCAAAGAATATGGTTTCTTCACTTTAAATTTTGTTTGTTAAACATTGAAATACAAGTTGTCTTAAACCCTTTTGGTACTAAGTGGGTGTTAAATTCACTTTTTAGGTCAGGTTTTCAATAAATGGTGGAAATCAATTGAATTTGAAAAGTGTACTTTGTTTTTTAGGCTAAAAAGCTTTTCTAATGGGAACTATATTATTTTGTTTGTTTTTGTGCAAAGCTACACAATAGGCTATCTATACTCTGTCCACCACAGAGTATCAAACCCTGGATCTTAGCATTGTACATCCATAAACTTACTACTGGCCCACTGAATGATAACTGAATTATGACAGGCCTAAATTTCCAACAGTATATGTAAGCTTTTGTTTTTCCAGTAGTGTATGAATTATAACTGTATGTCAGATGCACAGTCAAATTCTCAAACACAGAGTAAACATGCCATTAGTCTTGGAAAGTTAATTTTATTAGCATTTATATCTGATCTCACCATTTAAAGTATTAAAGGAAGAGGTTATAATTTGAGTTTAATAATATGTGACAGGTCAAAATCCCCATTATATGAAAAATATCTGGTCACATAAAAATGTTTAGTTTTTGATTCATGATCAACCATTGTCCTCTGCTAATAACAGTTACAGGCCTCCCAAAGTACTCCACTTTCCTTCTTTTTACACTATTTTTTGAGGTTCCCTACTTCCCTTATTTTTAGGAAAAATTCCTATTTTTTCCAACTTTTTGGAATAGCTCAACAGGAAATACAAAACTTGTAAAAACACACGTAGTTGTATTGTGAATAGTCTAACAGCATCCATTATTAACTAAAGAGAACAAAGAGTTTGAGGATCTGTTGGATTGCAAATGTTACAGCTTTTTGGTGGCATCAGAGTCACATACTTCCTTTTCCAAAATGAGAAAACTGTCTTCTCTATTTTCTGGTAAGTGACTTTAGAGTAAACTTAACCTCTCCCCAACACAGAGTAACTGAATGATGGTCAAATACTCCTTTATCTCAGTACATTTTGAATTTTCAAGTTGAAGTATGTGCACCAGCTTTTGTTAAATTGCACTTCCTGTCATGGTTACTGTTTGCACAAACTTTAGCTGCATGTTGTTTGATTTTTGTTTATGAGAATGTCTATGTTAGTCATGTCCTTAAATAGCTTAACAGAATTTTTTTTGAAAACTTTGCTCTAACTACTAAAGTCCATACCTTTCCTGAGGGGTTTTAGTTTTCTACATTATCATGAAAATATAAAAATGGTTAAAGAGGCTGCTTCAAGCACCATTACTTTGATCACATAAAGGGCACAGGCAATATAACACCAAGTGCATGTATGTTAGATTAGTATTAATTTTATACTAATCAAACATACATGCTCTTGGTGTTGTATTGCCTGTGCCCTTTATGTGATCAAAGTAATGGTGCTTGAAGCAGCCTCTTTAACCATTTTTATATTTTCATGATAATGTAGAAAACTAAAACCCCTCAGGAAAGGTATGGACT
>NW_013667369.1:187660-193011 GCF_000517525.1 Limulus polyphemus | reverse complement strand
AGTCCATACCTTTCCTGAGGGGTTTTAGTTTTCTACATTATCATGAAAATATAAAAATGGTTAAAGAGGCTGCTTCAAGCACCATTACTTTGATCACATAAAGGGCACAGGCAATACAACACCAAGAGCATGTATGTTTGATTAGTATAAAATTAATACTAATCTAACATACATGCACTTGGTGTTATATTGCCTGTGCCCTTTATGTGATCAAAGTAATGGTGCTTGAAGCAGCCTCTTTAACCATTTTTATATTTTCATGATAATGTAGAAAACTAAAATTCCACACTGAAAAACACTATTCCAGCACCAACAGTTAACCTATAGAGACAATAATGGTCATGAATTTTCATGCTAGTGTCAGCCATTGCCAAGTGACCAATTTCACTGTTTCTGTAGTATTCATCAAAAGACAGTAGCTTGTAATAAAAGCATCAAACAGCAACTCTTGAAACATACACAAGGAGATAAGCCAAAGGGTTAAATTTATTTCTAATCAGTGAAAACTGTTCTACAGATCAGATTAGGTATTATGTTTTGGTACATTTCTTAATGTTTTAATGGCTACGATAAAGTAGATAATTGTATAAAAACATGCTGGTAAGTTCCCCATCAAATCTAAATTATCCCTATTTTTACCTACTAAAGGCCCTATTTTTTTAAAAACTTTGTCTTAGCTACTAAGTCTATACTTTTCCTGAGAGGCTTGTTAAAAGGCCTGCAGTTATAAACTTGAAGAAAACTACACTTCTAACAGATAGATAAGTAGTGTCAAATAACCATTTTACAAAAAACATATGACTAGGGAGATGTACATTTGACAGAAAAACTCAGGAAAATACATGAGTCTAATTAAAATACTTAACAAGAAAGCGTTTTAGCATAAAATAAAAAATCTAAATTTCCATATATATTTTTAAGAAAGTAAACTACTACAAGCAGATTGATCTTACATATTTGTATATAGAAAAATAATTAATATCATGATTATAACATTAAAATGAAGATTGACTGAAAACAAAAATTTTTGGAAGAAAATGCAAACAGCTGAATTTTTTTTTCTAGCATAGTCTAAACAATAGTAATTGAAAATTTTTGGCTTCTTTTCTGTCTTAAACTTGAAATAAAAGTATGAAATAATTAGAACGTTAATATTTTTTTACACTGAAAATGTATTTCCAATAGATACTTATCTTGATCCTAGTTTGCCCTCTAAGCACTGCTACAAATTTTTTCTTAAATAATGCATGTCTTTTATACCCCTTCATTTTTGTGCCATTTCAGAACATGCTGATCATGTGACTACCCTCCACCAATCATACTATGCCATTTATACTAGTGCAGCTAGTTCCCTCTACTATTCTAGCACAATCCTCACTTTCAAGAATTGGCAGGTACGAACTAGAAACACCAGCATATCAGTGGGGATGAAAGGTAGAAAGTGGGTGAGAGAGGTAAGTACCTATCGGAAATACATTTTCTGTGTAAGAAAATGTTAACTTCTGAAACGTTACTACCTCTTCTCACCCAAATCTAGAATCCCACATTGCAAAGGTGGAGGGGCTGGTGAAGGCGTGACAGTATTCAATCAAGCAAAGAGCAATCACCTTGAAAGTACAGGTGTGCCATAATAAGAAAAGGGGGCACACTTGTAGGGTATAGCACTACTTCTGACACAGGTATACTCTTTGCCCAGTAATACATATAAGGCAGAACATAATAGGCAGGGACCATAGCTTCAAGAAAGAGATGTACAGTACCATTCTGTGGAAAAGAGCTGCATAACTATGATGTCAAACAGCACAGTGTGGACAAAAATGGAATGCCTAGTGTGCAACTGACAACAGGCCGAAATAAATATGTTCCAAGGGTGAGTCTCAGGGCACACTGGAGCATGTCAGTTGCTATCCAACTGGGCAAAACATCCAGGGAAAGTGCCTTGTTTAGGATATTATAAGCAACAAGAGTAATCCTCCCCATCAAAAAAACAAAACAAATACAATCCAGGGGAAGTGCCTTGAATAAGTAGTTTGATGGAAAATTGTCAGGTAATTCAGAATCAACCCATTGAGAACAGATAGTGCATAATTTGTCCACATATGTAGCAACCATTAGCATGGGACATAGTGATAGTTAGTCATAGGAAAGTGCCTGATAATGTGATATAATTATACGTGGCTAGGGCTAAAAGATCGTAAATTGTATATGAATAGGCTAAGTGCAGTCCACCTGGGGAAAAATATCCAGGGGAAGCACCTTGGGATACTGCTGAATATGTCAAGTGCAGTCCAGCCAGACAGAAAACATCCAGTGGAAGTTCCTTGCATAAGCAATTTATTTCATGATCAACAAGTGTGATCAGCTCAGGCAAAAACATCCATGGAAAGCACCTTGGATCTAGAATATTGTCATTGCATAATCAGTAAATATAACAATGGCAGCCCTCGTCTCACTGAGTGAGTACATATGAGCTATGAAGTTTGATTTAGTTTATTGTGTTTATTTATTTTGTTTATTTGTACAAAACCTACTCAGGAGGAAACCTTCAGGGTCCACCATTCCAGCTACTGGGAACCGAAAGTGTTGGGGGAGTCTGGAGGAGTGATACACTGGAGACAGTGTGATGGGTATCTGCAATTCCCTATTTTGAAAAGCAGAAAGACCCTGATTGTAAGCATACCTGACCAGGCAACACCTGCCCCCAGGTTGGAACCTGAAATATGATGTATATCAACGAAATAAGATAAAAATTAATATTATGTTGACTTGCCCTAGTCAAAGAAGAACAGACAGGAGGGAGATGATACTCACCAAGGAAGACACAACTAGACTGTCTAAAGGACAACACTTTCAAGCGGCGAAAAACATAGTTAGATGACGATTTTGTTGTGAAGATACACTATGCAGACAGCGACCTACCATGGACACGTCAGAATACACCAGTCATATGAGTCGATGAACCCAACCTGTGAGCGTAATAAGTGATAGATCACGGGAAATAGTGGAATTCCATGGAACAAATAAACAGGAACAACAGCCATGAAAGGAGGCAGAACATGCCATATAAGACAATAGGGAACAAACTGGACAAAGTAGTCAATCCAGATCCGAACAGGAGTACAGATGGAAAATGGAAGGTAATAGGAGAAAAGGTTAAACAACCTTCCCATGCAGCCGTGGTCCTGGGAAGGAAGGCCCGATTAGGATAAAGGATAACATATAAGGAATGGTAAAAGATGAGGGATACCTTAATGGCATAAATATTGGAATGACAATGATTGCATGTCAGGAGGGGGGGGGGTAGGGACAAGGATAGGGAAAGATGGGACAAGGAATACATTGCAATGGGTTAAAAGAGAAACCTGACAGGGCATGAAGGACAACATTGACATCCAAATCTGGCAGGACTAACGAACGTGGTGGATGAACCAGACAAAAGGAATGAAAAAGAGAGAAAAGAAGGCTTTCCAGAAGCAGAAGAACAGAAGGTGTTCAATGGAGCAGCCCTATAACGAGCAACAATTGAAACAGACAAACCATGAACAAATAACTAAAGTCTGAAGTAAGACCAACACCTCTGGTACACAGACAAGGATGAAGGGCAAATGGTACAGACAAGGAAAGATGCTATATGAGGGGTGAATCCCTGAGCTGAGGCAAGAGACCAGATAAAAGCTACATGCGAAAATAGATGAAATACATCCTATCACAGTTGTCAGAGAAGTGATCAAAACAGAAGGAATGGCAGAGGCTCTTGCTCCAGTAAAGGCCAGAGCAGAGGGAACCATGTCTGAGCCAGCCAACGTGAAGCAACCAGCAGAACAAAACAAGGAGTGGTCCAGATAAGGGAAGTGACTCTGGAGAGAAAATTGATCTGAAAGTAGGCATATAAGGCAATCCACCCCCACAATTGAGGGGTGAGGAACTGGAGACCAAAAGGAAGTGTTCTCAGTTGAGAACATACCCATAGAAATACCTGAGGATGAAGGGACCACTTCATGTGGAGAACCTGGTTGAGAAGGGATAAGTGATTGGTTACAAGATTCATAATTCTGGGAACTGACACACCAGAACCATCATGTCATAGTTGTTGGCCTAGTACAGGAGATCCAGAGTGTAAAAACATAGAGATATGGACTTGGTTCCCCTTGCTTGGTGATACAACTGACGACAGTTAAAATGAACCATAACCATCCCCCTGCAGGAGTGCAAGGCAATGATACAGAGCCTGATGAACTGCCAAAGGTTCCAAGATATTGGTATAAAGAGCAACCTTCTCTACTGACCACCGACTTGAAATCTTTTGGGAATTGAGAAAAGCCCCCCAACCCACCAAGGAAGCATCTGTGAACATATGAGACTAGGGATAATGCAGAGAAATGGGAACCCCACTTGTGTTCAAGTTCCTGTCAAGCCACCAAGCAAGGTCAGCCCTGATCCCAGGTGGAAGGGTGAAAGGATGGTCCAAGGGATCGTGAGAGAAATTCCACTGGTGAAGAAGCATCCAATGAAGGGAATATGAATTCATGAATGCCTGACCCAAGGAAATAAGAACTTCCAAGTAAGCCCACATCCCCAAAAGAGATCAAAACTTTTTGCTTAGAGAGAGGAGAAGGTAGGGCCCTTGTGACTGCCCACTCCATATCCCGGACACAAGGTGATAAAGCTTGGTCCAACTGAGATGGGAGTTGAAGAGAACCCACAAATGAATAAGATACTGCGTGGAGGAAGTAAAGGACTTCTCCAACTTGATGAGAAACCTCACCAAAGCAGCTTCTCAAAGAAGTAAGCAGGTGTGAGTGACTGAATGGGCATGGGAAGAGGCAAGCAGTAGTTAGTCATCCATGTAATGGTGAGTCCAAAGACCCAGTGGGTGAAGATGAAACACATACGGAGCTGAAGTGCCCAGAACTGGAAGACAAAACCCTCATAGCCAAACCAAAGAAAACAATGTGCACTGGGGCAATTTCAATATGAAGATAAATATCTGTCACATTGAACTTGGTTATCCAAAGTCCCAGTGACAAACAAAAAGTTGAAGTGGGAGGTAAGACTCCATGGTAAAGCGCAGTTTCTTCAGGTAGGTATACAGCCAGGACAGATCTATGATGGATCTCCAATATCCCATGTTTTTGGAGACAACAAATAGATGGGAGTAAAATTCTGGTTCAGTGGCACCACCCATTCGATAGCCCCTTTGCATTAGAAGATCTCAAACAGACTCGGGAAGATGACTGGATGAGGTATGATCCCAAGGAGGAGAAAAGGAGATCTGGGAAGTGGATAGAGAGGGAACAGAAGTGGAGGAAGTAAAGGACTTCTCCAACTTGATGAGAAACCTCACCAAAGCA
>NW_013667369.1:183327-186992 GCF_000517525.1 Limulus polyphemus | reverse complement strand
ACAGATCTATGATGGATCTCCAATATCCCATGTTTTTGGAGACAACAAATAGATGGGAGTAAAATTCTGGTTCAGTGGCACCACCCATTCGATAGCCCCTTTGCATTAGAAGATCTCAAACAGACTCGGGAAGATGACTGGATGAGGTATGATCCCAAGGAGGAGAAAAGGAGATCTGGGAAGTGGATAGAGAGGGAACAGAACTGAAGGCAGAAACCTTTAGATAGAACCCTTAGAATCCATGGAACTCTTGTGAAGTGTAGCCAGAAAGATATAAACTAAACATACTTGGAGAAAGTACTTATTACTAACAAAACTTACAAAGTTTTATCTACAAAGTACATAAAAATAACAAACCTGCAAAACTATGAAATTCGACTTAAAACATAAAACAATAAGCAACACCTAAAGTACAAAACCACTAAAGGAACTTAGAAGATAAAAGATCGTTAAATACTGAACACATAAGTCCATCCAAAGAACCTATAAGACAAAGGATATGAAAGTAAAACCTACCCTGAAAAGCATGAGAATAAAAATGCACCCAGTTAACAATAACAAAATTTGACTCAAATCTTATCCCCACTTAGATGTGACTAGAAGTAAATAAAAAGGAACTTATAAACTAAATAACATAACCAGTAAAAAGAATTTCAAATAACGAATCAACACACCCACAAAATTACCTGAAGGTACAATTATCCAGACAGTAAAGATCGTGCAAAACCAGTACATATACCGAAAATCAAACAAAAACAATGTATAATCAAACCCTAAATGCAAATTTAAACAAAAGTAACTACAATGGTAAAAGAATTGTAAAAATCTAATTCACGAAGTACTGAGCAGGAAAGACATGAAAGACCTACATTATCGAGTGCGGAAATTAGGTCCATCCACACAAGCACACAAACTCGCTAAACAGGGGTATACCCATGATTTACCACATATTTCCTGGAATAAAGAACAATACCTAATCCAGAAGATTACATTGAGGTGTGGTAACATGTGGAAAGTGCCCTAGAAAGAAATTTTCATACAGAAGTTATATCCTTCCTCACAAGAAATCATCAGCCGAACATAAAACACAAACTTTCTGCGAACTAAAACCTGTGCTTCCCCAGCAAACATTGTCGACCATGAGACCTAGGGACTCATGTCAGAACCATTGTCTACTAATGCAGGAATTTTATCATCCATCATAGTAAATCTTGAATACATATTGTTGCGTCAGCGAGGTCACGTGATGCTAGTAACAAGTCGTATTCTCGAAGCTTCGTGAATCCTCGGGAGGTTACTAGATTTCGGTATTCTTTTATATATAAGACGTTCACAATGTGACGGGACAACAGAGGTATTGAGTAATTAAACTGCAGTCAGAGAGTGTGTAACTGAATTGAGTATTGTTGAAGTCGAGCACGTGAGACGTTTGTTATAGCCCGACTGTTGAAATTAAGTGTATCGCAAAGTTATATTCAGAAAGAATAAACCAGTTTTATTTAAGAAAGGACTTGTGTCGCTAAAGTTTCATCGGAACGTATTTACGGAAAATTAACTAATGAACGGAGACGTAACAATATGAACAAATTAGAATTAGGAAAACAGAAATATTTCTATAACAAACGAGTAGAAACAATGGAAATCAAACACAAAAGGTCAAAATTAAAGATGAAACTGATATACTTTTATGATCAAGCACAATCAAAATTTTGTAGTTACATGGAGAATGAGTTAAAACACATGTCTATACACTAGAATTCTAATCGAGAAAGTGAGGATTGTGCTAGAATAGTAGAAGAAGCTAGCTGCACTAGTATAGATGGTGCAGTATGATTGGTGGAGGGTAGTCACATGATCAGCACATGTTCTGAAATGGCATGAAAATGAAGGGGTATTTCTTATTTAGGTAAATGTCCTAGTACTGTTTTGGAAGGTTTTATTAAAATACCTTAATAATCCATCCATGGAGTGTAATTTGAAAAATTTAAAACTGCTTCATGAAACATAATATCAGATATAGTTATATCTATAAGATGTTTTAATTCCATAATTAAGAGCAATTTGTATCTTGTCTTGATATAAGATGTTTAGATTGGCCAAGGTACATACTGGGTGATTCAGAAAAGTCTGTTGTAAGACAAATAATTGTTTTGGTGATAATGAAAGAGCCAACCCTGTGACAGTATCGAGTTCATGTACTTCAAAACTTTTATTAATATGCAATATACACCAAAAATGTCAATTGCAAATGGGTTGATAACAATAAATGAAACATTTTACATAAAAATCACCCAAATTCCTCCAAAACAACAACAACTGTATTATGAAATAATGGTAAACATTCAATAGTTGTTTTCAAAGTGCTGCCTGTATATGACAAATATCAATATGGTGGCTTCATTGTAGATACCAGTTGCTGTTCATAGTCCATCACATATCATATATGTATAAGTGAGCCTGTAGTATGCAACTGCTCACACAAACTTTTCCTATCATCTGATATGAAGGAGGATGATCAACTGGGAATCTATTTGGCATACAAGCTGGCAGCAGCTCAGACATTCTAATAACACTCTGATTGTAGGACCATGTTCACTGTTATCCAACTTAATACTATGACATTATTTAGATGATTTTACAAGTAGCTGTATCGCAATGCTTGTCTGCTTGCTTATGTAGGGTTTTTTATTTTGATATTTTTTAAACTTATTAACTCTTCAAAGATGCAATTATATACTTGTGCAAAATTCTTACTTGTATCTCAAACCTAGGTTTATGTAACTTTTGCTATGGTAGGATTTTGATTTTCTGTGGCACACCACCATATGTATGGAAGGGATATATTTGTACCTCTAACTACTGTTCCTGAGAAGGAATTTTGGTAATTTTTGGTTTAAAATGTGTCAGTTGTAATTGTGTACACCTCTGCCATTAAAATTTAGGGTGTATGATGCATATTAATAAAATTTCCAAAAGAAATGAGTCACGTGACTTTGGATGTCCCCAATGATATTGTCAGGGGATAAGCTCTGAACACCTCATTCTGTACTGATTGAAGTAGTCATATATTTCACTAGTTTAGAATATTATCATTATTAGGTATTTTCACAAAATATTTTTCTGAATATATGTTCTATTTCTGCGTGTAGTTATGACATCCTCTTTGACTGGGTATCTCAGAGTATTAAACATGTGCTAATCCTTTTACACGGATAAAGAAAACATACTATAACTTGTGTTCTTAAGTCTCAATCTAATGTATATGTGTTTCTGCAAGGACTTCTTGAAAAACAGCTTATTCAAACAGGCAATACAAAAATTTGTGCAACTGACTTCTTGGCTTAAGACTGCATGCAGACCATTGATTGAAGTATGTAACCAGTGGTCTTTGTTTGGCTACAGAATTTAAGTCATTTTTTTCCCACAGTTCAGCCTGTTTTGGGTCTAGCCTTAGTCTCCTGGGCTAGCTGATCTCTTGAGATCAAAACTATCATTAACAGCAAGGGTACCCAACTGATGAAACAATGCATATTCTAATCATTATAAGTAATATAGTTTTGAACATTATATTTACTTAGCTATTCACACTACTAGGTCTATATATATATATATATATATATATATATATATACTTATTATTAGTAGTAGTAGTCTTGTTTTAGATA
>NW_013667369.1:176062-183306 GCF_000517525.1 Limulus polyphemus | reverse complement strand
TAATTATTAATTACTTATATCTACTACACTACGTAGTACGTATATATATATATATATATATATATATATATAGTTCAATTTATGTAGGTAGCTTGCTTTGATCAGAAGTTAATATTAATTGCTCTTGAATGCTCTACATTTTGTTTCTCTTGTCAACCCTAGCAGCCAGAGAACACAAAACTTGGCCAGTTTAGATAAAAGACGCTGTATTTGTGGTAAAAAAAAATTATTTTCTTGTTTTCCTTTATTGTCTGTGTTCAATTTATTTTTCACTTAACAGTCCTGAACTTGTGTTGTGCAGGAATAATTATTTTCCTGTATCTCTGTTATTCTGAATTATTTGCCATCTAAACTTCTGAATCATCATATATATGCACATAAAAGGTATATAATGCAAATAAATAAAAACAATTTCAAAGACAAACATACTTACAACAATTAAGTTATGTTAATTATTCAAATACATTTTTACTTACCTCATTGTGGGTCAAGAAATTTACTGTTGATTTCATTGTACAATAGGTAGTTGACTGGCTGAATAGGGCCGACAACCTTAATGCTGATACTGATGAAGTTTGCTGGCAAATTAACTGGTCTATCTGATTTATCTATTTACAAACAATTTTTTTTTTATAAGATACTTTGTTAAAACTGTGAATTTTGTTCACATATGAATAATTAAAAGATATACAGACAAAACATCTAAATGTTGAAGTGGGAGTTTTTGGCATAATATCATATTTTGTTGATACACTAATAGAAGTTTGATTTTTTAACTGTATTTGAAACATTTCATTATCAAATACCCAAGTATGTCATATGTGATCACCAGCTCAGAAGTCAGGCAAACAGTATCACTACCATCATAATCACCCAATTTCATGCTATTAATGGGATATTGCTGTTTGGAAGACTGGTAATATCTCCTCACTAGCCTCTAGTTGCAGAAAAACTCTAAAAAGCTCAATTCAACTTTTGTTGCAGTTCACTAGTACTCTTGCTTTTTCTCACCAAGAATTTGTATGAAAAACATTTATACTACCACTACTATTATAGTTGATACAACAACAAGAAAGAAATACTGCAGGTACACTAAATTTTATAAATATTACATGTGTTTTCATCTATTAGAAACTGTTTCTCAATGTTAGTTCATTATAAGCTTTTAAACACTAAACTAAAACATTATGGATATATATACACACACTGTCTAAAAGAATAACTGGACATGGAAAAATGGAATAGAAAAAAAAATTAAAAAAGGTAAAATGGTTCATTTAAAATACCCAAAATGCTTTCTTGTTATATTGAGCTGACCATAAGTGTAAGGAAGGGGTCTATAAAGCTAAAATCTCCAACTAAAAAGCTCAAAATAACCTGAATTATGTAGAAAACCCCTATCTAAGGTTTTTTTTTTTAATATTTTCAGTGTGTTTCTAAGTTACATCTTCTGATATAATACTGAAATTTGCTTGTTATTTTATTTGTTATTTAATTGTCAGAGGGTTTGATTTTTGAATAATAGTTTTTGATTAACACTTTCACTATGAGCTCGGCTGAATCGACTGAGTTCATGACCCCAAAGTGACCATCATAGTTTGTGCACTATAGCTTTTAATAAGTGCTGTGTATCTTCATGAAATCTAGCAAGCTTTCAGCAAACATTACAAGTGTATTGTACACAAAAAATCAGAAGTTTTACTATAATTTCTCCATGAACATATATAGTCAAAGTGTTGACTTCTCCAAGTGCAAAGTGATTTTTATGTTGAGATTAAAAATACTTTTCTTCATTTAAAATATTTCATTTGCATAATCTCTAAAACCTCCTAAATAAATATTGTTTTTTCAGTAAAACTTTATATTTTATGTATTATTTTCTTTACTCTAACTACATACACATTCAGTCAATTTGACTGACCTCCTAACAACATACAAAGATACAAAATAAATCTAAATTACCCTTTTTTCTTTCTAGAATGATTTCAAATTGTAACAGAAAATTACAGATGTTTATCCTAAACAGCTTAAAGCTCATAACAGTATACATCTGTTTCTACTTAAATTTATTATTTTATTGCCCTTTGAACAATGTCTAATAAATAATCCTACCACAGAAGTTGTAAATCACTTAGTAACCATGTAGCTTATGTTACTAACGAATTATGTAACACACAAACTGCTTGCAAGCATACCTTGTAAAGAATTTTTATTATTATCATTATTTTTCATTATCTCACCTGATCTAACTTTATATAACCTAATAAATTTCGAATTTTTACATTTCAATCACTTTTATAATAGTAAATAAAGAAAACGCATGAAAAACAAGAAATATAGTACTTACCTGTGTCTTCTTTGTTTATTCTATTGACAAAAGTTAAGCCTACTTATTTATACTAACGGTTTTGCGTGTTTGTAGTTAAACATAAAGCTACACAATGGGATATTTGTGCTCTGCACACCACAGGTATCGAAACCCGGTTTCTAGCATTGGAAGTCCACAGACATACAACTGTGCCACTTGGGGGCTATACTAATAGTATGGTTCTCATGAGAATAAACTTGAAACTGAACAACAAATTAAACAGTGCCTTGTACAGAAAACACTATAATATACTATGCATTTGATTGATTAAAACTTTGGCTTTGTATTAGTTACAAGTAATATAGCATTAAGCATCAGAGAACTATTCGCAATTTGTGAAAGATGAGATGTGACAAGTAGGCACAGCAAGTGGGTCTAATTTTCTAGTTTATGACTCCACAGACAAATAAGATTGAAGGCTATAATTATGTTTTGCTTAAGTAATATCTATATTATAATGAGTAATTTACATGAAATTCCTTACTTCTCAGAGGGTTGATAAATAAGTTAGAGAAGAGGGAAGACCTAGAAAAAATGTCACAATTCTCATACTAGAAGAGATTGAGGATTTTTTTAAATATTTCCTTATGAAATTAAGAACTTAAATCATATATAACATTAAACATTGATTTATTAACTATATTTTGATGTCAAGTTTATTTGTATGCAATGATAATAAAGTAGATTAATTCAATTTTGAATGTATCTCTAAAAAGTCATGACATGCCCATGTTGACTGTATTGATGGGTTGTGTTGTCCATGTTGCATATGTTTATAGGGACAAAAGAAAATATATGTATTCCTTGATCAGAGCACTAGTTTAAACTTAATTAGTGGCTTGAAGACAAGTCTTAAACAGAAATAGAAGGAAAAGTGTGATATGTAAGCATGCCATGCATTTTATACGTTCTTATTCTAATGTAGAAGTTTAATACATTTTAGCATAATATGTGGTCTGAAGTCATTTTAGCTACATTTGTTCCTTGCTATTATATTGTGGCCACACCTATTCTGCCCTTGGCAGGAATAGCTGTAATGCTAAACTCTGTTTATAAAGTTGTAAAGCAGTGTCTTACAATGGTATGTCAGGTGATATCTTGAGATTACAGTCTCCCCCATGTTTGAATGAGAATGACCAGCCACAGGGGTTGAACTCGTTGTTATGGTTAAATGTTTCCTGTTAAAAAGAAACACTAGATTTAAATATTCTTGTTCTTGATCCAAAGTGAATTGTTTAGCAAGAACACATTTCAAGAAAAGAAAGCCAGTCTAATTAATTCATTAATCCAGCAAGATGCAGCCATCCAGCATCCAGAAGAAAGTACACACACCGTGTTTGTCTTTGAATTAATAGTATTTTCATTGTGTGTTACACATCGGGTCCAGTCTGTTTATTTCAATGTTAAAACTCAGTTTTAGCTAAATTGAGTATTACCTTGTAACATATCCTGCCAATCCTCCTGTTATAAGGCTGACCTACTTAATAACTTACTTAATAAATGTGAAAATATCACACTGGCCCAAAACACTGTGAACAATAAAAACAACTAGAATGAGATTTCTTCAAAAAACTAGTGGGTAGTGTGTTGATGTACAGACTCCACACATGATTCCAAAGTCTCAGGTACATGACTGAAAACATACTGCTGAAGAAAAGAACCCATTCGTAAATCCCTCAGATAAAAGGGGGAAGTAAATGAACCTGGGACAAGGCTGCATCTCAACCCAGGAGATCCCAACAACAGAGAAACCATGTGTGTAAAGCAAGAGCCAAGGACAAAAATGACCCAACCTAGAGGTAATTAGAGAGACATTTTTCCTCGAAAATCCCTCAGGATCTCTGTGGATCGCCTTGGACAGGAGATGGATAGTAGATAAATACCATAGAAGAGAAGTAAGGGTAAGACAAAGGTGGGAAAACTGGGCATGGGATAAATGTAGTAGATAAATACCATAGAAGAGAAGTAAGGGTAAGACAAAGGTGGGAAAACTGGGCATGGGATAAATGTAGTAGATAAATACCATAGAAGAGAAGTAAGGGTAAGACAAAGGCGGGAAAACTGGGCATGGGATAAATGGACAGGAAAATCAAGGACTGCCACCACACAGGTAAAATTGACCCCAACTGATGAGAGTCGAGAAACAGACAGTTCCCGTAGTTCATGGGAGGTGAGGCATGTCGGCACCTTCAACCAATTGTGAAGCAAATTTCTCAACATGAACCCTAATATCCCTCAGATAGGAGGGCAGTAAATTAACCTGGGACAAGGCTGCATCTCAACCCAGGAGATCCCAACAACAGAGAAACCATGTGTGTAAAGCAAGAGCCAAGGACAACAAACGACCCAACGTAGAGGTAATTAGAGAGACGTTTTTCCTCGAAAATCCCTCAGAATCTCTATGGATCGCCTTGGACAGGAGATGGATAGTAGATAAATACTGTTACACCTCCGGTCGTTAGTTAATTTTTCGTAAAAATTCTTTCCGAAGAAACTTTATCGATATAAGTCTTTTCTTAAATAAAACTGGTTTATTCTTTCTAAATACAACTTTGCAATACATTTAATTTCCACAGTCGCGCTATAACAAACGCTATAATTCACAACGATTGCCTCACGTGCTCGACTTAACTGTCAATTACGAATTACAGTGTTGCCGTCACTTCTTGGTCATCTTATATAAAAGAATACCGTACATCTAGTAAACTCCCGAGGATTCATGAAGCTTCGAGAATATGACGTGTTACTGGCGTCACGTGACCTCCACTGTCGTAACAATACCATAGAAGAGAAGTAAGGGTAAGACAAAGGTCGGAAAACTGGGCATGGGATAAATGGACAGGAAAAATCAAGGACTGCCACCACACAGGTAAAATTGACCCCAACTGCTGAAAGTCGAGAAACAGACAGTCAGCCTGATGGTAAGCTAATGCAAACTGATCCGTAACTCATGAAAGGTGAGGCATGTCGGCACTTTCAACCAATTGTGAAGCAAATTTCTCAACATGAACCATAATATCTGGAGAAGGTAAGAAAACTAAGTACTGAAAAATTCTTCAAGAATGTAAAGATAAAAAAAAAAATAATGATGAAATTCCAAAACAAAAAACATCTTGACTCAAGTACTGCCAAAATGACTGTTCAGCAGAATTGAATAGAGGGAGTGACATGCATCAAGAGAGTGTGTCACACTCTTATTGGTAGAGGGTTTTTGCATGATAATTTGCTTGTGAAATGCATTGGAATTAGTCAATTCCAAATGGCTGGGAGTTTCAAGGCTTGTGGCATGAAGAAAAAGGTTTTGCATTCAGAGGGCAGCACGGAATGAGAATAGCTATTTATGTGAGAAGAGGTAATGTACCATATCGAATTCAAATCTTAATTATGCAATGATTATGTAGTTAACTACTGATTATGTGGTCATATGTTAATTATGCAAAAAATGCTGTATTTACATAATCATGTTAAATAAAATAAAAAGTTAATATTACCCATATAATAAGTCAGACTTTAACATACACTTAACTAAATAAAATGAACAAAACTAGAAGAAATAAAAAAAATTATTTTTGTAAATTTTATATACTTCTTTCATTTTTTTTTCAATCTGTGTAAAACTATTCTCTTGAGGTATATAATATACAAAAATGTCCATTCTTAGAAAAACCATATTCTGAGAAAAGCATTTAAAGAAACTGAAATTCTATTACCAAATCAGTTATTATCTTATTCTAAAATGTACCGTGTAAAACAAACTAATAATTACAGATAAGAATTGGTATGGTACCATATAGGAGCTATTCAAACTATACCTTTAATAAAGAAGAAAAAACTGATTAATAGATTAAAAATCAAATAAGGGTAAACACATGTATCTGAAGCACATTCTATCAAAAATTAATTACTATTTTAGATGTGTGACTAGCTTTAAAACATCATATTAAGTAAATTGTAAAGGTTGTATTTTATAAACAATTAGTAATTATTTTTTCTTTATAAAATGTTGCTCAAAGCATTTCACTGATCCCTTCTCTATTGGCTAATTCAAACAAATGTACTTTAATATGTTTTATATTTCATGTACTTGTCTTACTTGTATGGCATTCTGCAATGTGTCAAAGAAACTCCAAATGCAGAAGTGACTAATCTCTTAACATGTTTTTGACATAAGTATAATCTTGCACAATATGGATTATAAAGATTGAACTTACCACCTCATTTTTGTATTTCACTTTTGTTGAAGGAAACTTGCGGTGCTTACTTGAACTAGAGCATGGTAGAACTTGCTCAGTTTTGAATGAATTTTTCTGTACCACTGAAGATACATTCATCTTAATGTCTATTTGGAAACAAAATGAAGATAAATGTATGGCTCTTTCCAATACCACTTAAATTTAAATATTCTGACTAAAACTTTATACTAAAAATATATAAATTTTAAAATATAAATAAAACAGGACTACAATTTTTTATACTGTTACGTCTTCGTTTGTTAATTAACTTTCGGTAACTTCGTTCCTACGAAACTTTAGCGACACAAGTCCTTACTTAATAAAACTGGTTTATTCTTTCCGAATATAACTTTATGATACACTTAATTTCAACAAACGTGCTAAAACAAACGCTATAACAACGAACATGCTCAATAATACTCTCTGACTGTAGATCAATTACTCACTGTCTACACACACACATTATCCGTCACGTTGTCACCCTCTTTTATATACCAGCCTACCCTATATCTAGTAAATGCTAGAGCATTTGCCAAAGTACAGGATAGTTCTAGAAAGTAGAGGGCGTGAGAATAGTCACGTGATCTCGATGACGCAACACTGCCCCTCCTTAATATTGTTCGTTCCGAACAATAACCACATAC
>NW_013667369.1:172116-175062 GCF_000517525.1 Limulus polyphemus | reverse complement strand
CTGTTGTTGTCTCTCTTCTTGTTTCTTTTCTTTTTCCTTCTAACAACTGTTGTAATTTCTCTTCTCATTCTTCTTGATTAATTTCTCGTTCTTCTTGTTTCTTTTCTTTTTCCCCTAACAACTGTTGAAATTTCTCTTCTCGTTCTTCTTCTTTCTTTTGCTGTTCTTGTAATGCTGCCATCAAGTCTGCTATGCTGTAGTTTGATTTGCCACTTCTCGTTTCCATTTTTTTTATCCCACTCTCTGACACCAATTTGTTATGTCTCCGTTTGTTAATTAACTTTCCGTAACTTCGTTCCGACGAAACATTAGCGACACAAGTCCTTACTTAATAAAACTGGTTTATTCTTTCCGAATACAACTTAACGATACACTTATTTTCAACAATCGCTCTATAACAAACGCTATATCAACGAACGTCAACAATACTTCTGACTGCAGTTCAATTACTCACTATCTACACACACATTACATTACCGTCACGTTGTCACCCTCTTTTATATACCAGACTACCCTATATCTAGTAAATGCTAGAGCATTCACCAAAGTACAGGATAGTTCTAGAAAGTAGAGGGCGTGAGAATAGTCACGTGATCTCGATGACGCAACAATACCATATAAAAAAACGCTTGTCTCAATAAAAACCTACATTATAGATGGTGCTGAAATTGTTCAAATAATGTTCTACATTTTTCAATAGACAACAGAGAAGATTAGTGTAATTCACAATTAAAATACATGTCCATGAATAACTATGATTTATCTTAAGATATATTCTATACTAGTTATGGAAGAGTGAAATCAGGAAGATATTTCAGCTATGAACCCCCACCATCCATATCTCAGGGTCAGAATCATTAAGTTAATTGTAAATCATACAATTCTGTACACATTTTTCTTATGAAACATACTAGATAACATAACACATAAAAACAACAGAGGGGTAAATCTCAAGCAATCAGTAGAAGATCAAAATGAAAATAAATCATAACACATTAAGAACAAATTACAGTAAAAATTTGAAAATAAACAAAAATCAAAAAAAAAAATATATATATATAGCTAAGAAGTTATGATGCAGATTACTATAAACAAAACTGAATATAAATTTATACATATTAGAAATGTAGAATGAAGAATTCTATAAATTTACAATACTGTAGGTTTGGCTGCAGATACGATCTTGTAAGGTCTTCCCTCATTGATGTTATGATCTTCTTAGGAACCTTCTCATGGGATCTGACCCTTGCATTACCATTATATATGTCCACTGTGATAGGAGCATACGTTTCTTCAGAAGTTAATATGGCTGGCACTTCAATGTGTCATACTGTCACCCATAACATAAGGTAAAATGTCATGGCCAATCAAGCTATGATCTAACCTTTTCCCGATATAATTTAGGTTTGCATGAAACAGTGCAAACAAAAATAACCTCAGCCAGACCCCTGACTGTGTCAGCCCCTGGCAACAGTCACTAATCAGCAAGTCTTACATACACAAGTTTTCCACAGCTTATGGTTCTCGTACAAACAATAGGGAAGAAGAGTGAAACTTTAAGAAGACATTGCCCACTTCCACTGGTACTTGACCCTAGGTCAGCTACTTTACAAGTCTAATCTTTAAGGTTACATAACCTCCCTCTTTACAATTCCAACCTGTTTTATAATACAAAGTAAACATAATCTGAATAAATAGATGAACACATGTGACTTCACAAATGCAGTATTAATTTTTTGTAGTATACACAAAAATTATGACTCTACAAATACACAGGGTTGAGTATGTTATATTGATAGTGAATATACAAACCAAAAAAGTTGTGGTGGCATGTCATGTATCAGAATTACATTTTAGGATTGGCATTTTTTAATTTTAGAGCAGTGTGATGTCACTAAAATCTTATCAATTTTGAAAAGGGTATGTAACAGTCCTTTCTAGCAAAGCATTCATTAGCTCAGATAATGTGTTCAGATCAGGGATTTAGAATATCCAAAATAGGGTTATCCTTTGTACTTATTGGAACTGTACAACAAATGAATATGTAACAACTTAGGAAACACAATGACCATCAAATGTACTGCAGCTGTGGTATGAAAAATACGGTATCTTGTAGCAGGTGAGATTTACATGATATTGGGTATTGGGAAACCATTGTCCTTATATAATTGAGGGATTGTGAATTGATTGCAGAGAGGAGTGGTGTATTTTGGACATGACAATCTCATGACAGAGAACTTTGCAATGGAAACTATGCTGCAAGGCTATTTTCAAGATACATGGTCAGCAAATAGACCATGATAACGCATGAAACATGGACTGTAATGATATGGTAGGAGACAAAATATCTGGGTTTGCATCACAATTTGCAAATCAAAACAACCCCAGTTGCAAATCACTTTCCTCTTTGCAAATCATTCCTTTCTCTTTTATGTTAATTGTCTTCGAGACCTCCAACAACACAATGAAAGTGCCATAACATTTCAGTTTGATACACCAAAGACTAATGTTATTTTCTCAGAAATTCATGCCCAAGGGCACATATAGTATTTTCACACTATGTCATGCACATATTACATACACTTCATAGTAGTCTGTACATGATATTTGGAATGGGCTCGTCAGACAATGTCCCATAACTGTTGTTGTCTCTCTTCTTGTTTATTTTCTCGTTCTTCTTGTTTCTTTTGTTGTTCTTGTATTGCTGCCATCAAATCTGCTAAGCTGTAGTTTGATTTACCCCTTCTTGTTTCCTTTTTTTTTCCGTCCCACTCTCTGACACCAATTGTTATGCCTCTGTGTTTGTTTGTTAATTTTCCGTAAAAATTCTTTCCGAAGAAACTTTAGCGATACAAGTCATTTCTTAAATAAAACTAGTTTATTCTTTCGCAATACAACTTTGCAATACACTTAATTTCCACAGTCACGCTATAATTCACAACGAAC
>NW_013667369.1:153703-171164 GCF_000517525.1 Limulus polyphemus | reverse complement strand
ATTTAACATTGAATATTATTTATGATTTTAACTTTATACACAAGTGCCGAAATACTACAATTAAGTTTTAAGATGTTTGAAAAAACCTGTGTGAACAAAAAAACACCTCAGTTAGTAAGGCAAGAATACTAAATCCTAATCATAAATACAATAACAGTAACTTTTACAATATGAAAGTTCTGATTTTAAATGATTACAGCATTTCAAACCATAGTATCAAGTCATCATCTGGTAAGAATTACATTCAAAAAGTAATAATTAAAATCAGAACTTGCCTACTGTAAAAGTTGCTGTTATTGTATTTTTGAATTAATTATTCTGTTTAGTAGATTCCTCACTAAACATTAAATACTAGTCAATTTATGCTACAAACCTCTATCACTGTATCTTCTTCATATGTTTGGAGTTTAATGATAAATGAAAAAGATCAAATATGAGTCATAACTAAAGTTCTAGAATTTATATTACACTGTTTTTTTATGACTGATAAATACTGTTATTTTTGCCAAGTTTTCAACTGAATATTTTGTTCAGTTATTTTATAAAACTAAAGCTGTTTTTATTAATGTGCTCGGGCCCAACATGGCCAGGTGGTTGGGGCACTCGACTCGCAATCTGTGGGTCGCGGGTTCGAAGCCCTGTCCCAACAAACATGCTTGCCCTTTCAACCGTGGGGGTATTATAATGTGATGGTCAGTCCCACTATTCATTGGTAAAAGAGTAGCCCAAGAGTTGGTGGTGGGTGGTGATGACTAAGCTGCCTTCCCTCTAGTCTTTCACTGCTAAATTAGGGATGGCTAGCACAAGTAGCCCTTGTGTAGCTTTATGTGAAATTCAAACCAAACCTTATTAATGTGCTCTCAACCACATTTGATTATAAGTATTAATACTTTGTTTTGTAATGAATGGTAATATGGGAAAAATAAAACTTTAATAAAATAATTTGAAATATCATTTACAAGGAGATGGGCTTATATTTAATAAAAGTTTTAAGTTATACAAGGACAGGATGAAAAACTAAAAGTAAAAATTATATTTTATAAAGATGTTTTAAATATATGTGACACTTCATAGAAAACTGCAAGGGGAATAGAAGAATTGTTCACTGAAAACATATGGCTTAATAACTATATAACCACTTATGGAATAGCTATTTATAAGTAATAAAATTTAGTTTAAAAGTGAAAATAGTATTATTAGTGGGTTCATCTTGAAAAATGGTTAATATGATTTTCAAAATGTAATGTTTAATTATTATAACCAATCATACTTAAAAAGGCTTTCCATTCATTTTACTAAATGTTTCTTTCCTAGATAAATGACTGTATGATGAAAATATTTGTTATTCGTATAAAACCATGAAGAAAAACTCAACTTGTTTTGTAACACAAACTAAATCATTCGGTAACCATATCTCTCATGCATTTTGTTCTATCTCTTCGCTATAGCTGGTTCAAACTTAACTCTGTACGAGGTGTTTTGGAAAATGAGAAACTTCACTGAAAGATTATTTTAAGATATATAGTTTAGTCTGCATAACAAGTACTTATTTCAAAGATGCTTTCAATAAAGTCCACTACATGTCTTATGAATCATGGGTCTTGGGCAAAGTATACCATACAATTTTATGGACTGAATTTATTAGTGATAATAAAAATGAAGGAAATAAAAAATGAGAAATATATATATTTCTTTAAAAAATGGTTTATTACTATTCTTTTATTATACACTTCATATGTTATTACTATTATTATACTCGTAATGTGCAGAGGGCCCCTGATGGCAATGGGCCCTGGGCAACTGCCCCTTTTGCCCATTGTTCAAAATGGCCATGCTTATGATCCTTAAGAAACTTTCAATTTCATTAACTAAATCCCTAATGTTTTGCTATTTCACTACCTATACATTTATATACAGGGTAACCAGGAATTATGTTAACGAATGTATTTATTGTATTTCACAGAAAGAAGCCTTGAACCTGTCACAATAGCTAGAATTCCACTAGCCAAACAGTAGCACGTTACAGCATATATAGTCCACAATATTACATATCTAGTTTTAAAAATACTTTGTTGATGCTTCTCAACCAAATGCATGGGGTCAGTCTAGTGGACTAACATCATACTAGAGAAGGAATGTTGACTATTATTCCTAATTTACTAATTGTATCTTTATGAAATGTGACAAGTTTTTAGCAAAATGTACAACTCTGTTGTACTCAAACAGTCAGATGTGTTCCAAAAGAATTTGCACTTACTGTATGTCTGTGAAATGACAACATCAATCTGACTCAAAATATAGCAAGTCAAAGTGCAAGGTGTTCATGTGAAGAATAAAAATACTTTTATCCATCATACGGTTTGCACATTGCATTTGCATAGCCTCCATGAAGTTTGCATATTACAATGCTTAACCTCAAGAACCTCCAAAAATGCATATTTACACTTTTCAGTATTCCTGTACATTGTATCTGGTATTCACTCTCCTCTATCATGAACTATCACAGTATTATGTTCAATACTGAGCTCTTATCTTTAAGAAGAACATTTAGTTGCTGGAAAGGGCTCAAAAAAGGGCTAACAGAATGATTCTTTGGAGGGCTGTTATTATAGTTTCATACAAGGACAAGTTAAGGTCTTTAAAATTATTTTCTCTTGAAAAAAGAAAGGTTACTTGTGTTTAATGGTAAGTGTGAGCTGTATTTTGAAGACAATAGGATAATACACCATAAGTTTAAAATTTAGGAAACACAGACTAGAGTCCAGTTATGACGGTTTCATTTTTGTCATAAGGTTGGCTTTGGGAAATACTGCCATTGGCAGTAGTGAGACCAGCACGAAAACAGACAACTAGTGCTCTACCCTTCTCATATTAAAAATATACATATTACTTTCATAATGCAAAAAATTTCAAGAAAGTAAAAACAAATAAAACATTTTGAGATAAACAGTTTGTGTACTTACTTAACATCATCACACATAACAATCAACAAAAACGAAATAATATGCTTGTAAATTTTTATTTAATTTCACAAATGCATCTATTAAGAACCAAATTCATTCTAACACAAACTGTATTCTCAAAACTTCCAAATCTGAACAATACTATGATTACTATCAGCCTATCACTACAATACAACTCATATGATGTCAGGGCAGTTAGGTTTTACATGAAGAACCAGTTTTAAGTTGTGAGAGGAAATAATGAAGTATTAAAAATAATAAATTATATTTTATAAAGTTGTTTTAAGTGTGTGCAAGACTCCATAGAAAACTGATTAAAACGGAGAACTGAACAGCATCTTCCTTATGTGTTTATGTAGTATCGACATTAGTTAATAACTACTAACACAAAACTTGCAAATAATTAAATCTGATTTCATTTACACATTATGAATAAAGTTTCCACAATATTGGCTATCGGCTTCTTGCAAGTTTTAATATAATAGCTATGTGCACTGAAATATTTGTTTGTTGAAATTCACACAAAGCTACTCTAGGGCTATCTGCGCTGGCAGTTCCTAATTTTGCCGTGACAGACTAGAACTAGAAGGAAAGCAGTTAGTGAACACCATTAGCCACCAATTCTTTTGGACTGACCCCCACACTACGATTACCCCACAGCCGAAAGTGCGAACATGACCAGAGAAACTGAATGGCATCGTCATCACGGAATTATTACATATCACCCACGTTGGTTTATGGCTACTAACAGTAATATCCAACTCACAAAAACTGATTAGTCACAGAATACAATTGAAATAACTCTTCTAATTCTACACTTACGATTTTTATAAATCTATATTAATAATAATACCTATGCGTATTGAAGTTTGAACTGAACGTCATCTGCCTTATGGGTTTATTATTTATATAATCTTCACGTTGGTTTATAATATATAATTTACAGACAACTCGCAAATAATTAAATTAAAATTGCAATACAATAGGAATAAGGCATTTCTTTTTCTTTTACTTTGGCAATTATCGAGTTTTAGTATAACAATAACATCTACATGCACTGAATTTGAAATTAGCGATTTAAGCGTTAATAAAGGTGTACGTGTTAACTGGCATTTTTTGGAATTATTACGTTACAACTACCAACTAATTGTTATTTCTTCATTTTTTATGTTAACTTGTAAGCCTACTTCTTTTGTTTCAAATTCAATTACACATAATCACAGAACGTGATGTACAAGACGAGTTTAACTTTTAAGAATATCACTATCAACCTAACATCTATAGTGAAGTACAACAAAACACCACTACAACCAGAATCGAACAAAAACAACAACAATTGATTATATAGTAACAACAACTGAAATCCAAAATAAAACCTTCAAACAATAGGAATACAAGTTGTATCACTTACAAAGAAAGACAGTAAGTAAATCCGTGCCTGCAAAATATAACGGATAACAGTAATAGTACTAAGTCATCTGTTTAAAAAGTACCTGTGCATTACTAAATTACGGTCTTAAGCTACCTGCTGTCCCTTCCGAGCCTTTTCAACATTGGATCTTGCTTTTTGTATGACATATTACAATTTTCTTTTTCGCTCATCCTCCGTTTGAGTTCGATGATGTTGGATATTTCGTCAGTCGGTCCCAAGGAAGGAAGAACTCTTGTCCTAGATAGAGTTTGTCTAGCCTGTAACCTATAGAGTCATGAATAGAAAATATTCAGGTAAATGATTGCATGTCCAAAGTCCGATGGTTTTTCTCAGTGTAGGCAAATATCATTCTACTTATATGTGTATTTACTATTTCAGAAATATTGTTACGCCTCTGTGTTCGTTTGTTAATTTTCCGTAAAAATTCTTTCCGAAGAAACTTTAGCGATACAAGTCCTTTCTTAAATATACTACTTTATTCTTTCTCAATACAACTTTGCAATACACTTAATTTCCACAGTTACGCTATAATTCACAACGAACGATTCACGCGCTTGACTCAATTGTCCTTCTCTGTCTCTGTCTGCAATTCAATTCCATTGTTGCCGTCACTTCTTGGCGGTCGTATATACAAGAATACCGCACATCTAGTAAACACTCGAGCATTAAAGAACCTTCGAGAATATCATGACGTGTTACTAGAGTCACGTGACTTCCGCTGTCGTAACAATATTAAACTGAGAATGATATGAAGTGGTCAAGATGTGTTTAGTTCCCGTAGCTTTACAAATTCCATCCAATAAATGAGACATGATTTGGGGTTTATTATCGGTTATAAGTCTTTGGAATTCCATATCTACACAGGTATTGATTAATTATTTCTTCACGATCACTTTAATAGTTATTTGTTTGAGAGGAAACAATTCGACCCATTTACTTAAATAATCTGTTACAACGAACAAATAACTATTCTTGGTAGTAGATTTAGGATAAGGTTCCATAATATTTTCTCCCATTATCTTACTAGGTTCCAAAAGTCTGGTGCTTTGCATAAACCCTGCTGGTAATTTCTGATCCAATTTGGTGGTTTAAGAGACGTGCCATGAGAGCGCATAATTTTTAATGTCCTGTCTCACACCAGGCCAGAACCACGTCTGGATACTTTGTCTATGTTTTTTCTAACACTTAGATAACCAGCCACAAGATGATCATGCAAGCCTATTAATAACTCCAATCTTAATGTTTTGGGAATAAATGGTCTGAATTCACCATTCCTAGCAACCATTTTTTGTGTAATAAAGAACATTTTCATTCAAGACATAGTATTTGGATTTATTATAGTTTCTGTAATTATAGTACAATCATCTGACAACTGTCCAGTTTCAAGTAAGAGTAAATATGCTCATAATCATGATCTTTATCTTCTTCAGTAGCCAAATGTTCTCGAGTGCTAAAGTTGACAATGGCAAAACGATTAGGTGATGGCTTACAGACATCCAAACTTCTGGGAGATCAGTAGAATGTCTAGATAGGGCATTAGGTAACTCTTTTTCTTTTCTGTAAGGTATTTCAAATATTCACCCTGCAACTATAATGATCAGTGCATCAGTCTACTAGTTATCTTCTGAGCTTTTTGTAATCATTTCAAGGCAGCATTAGCAGTTATTAAATTATTCTCCTTCTAGGTATATTTTAAGCTTTTATACAGCCCAGACTATGGCTAGACATTCTAGCTCTGTAATGGCATAGTTTCTTTTTTCGAAGTTCAATTCAACCAGCATATGGTATGACACCCTTCTAACGCAGAACTGTTCCCAATCCAACCTTTGAGGCATCTATGTGAAAAAAAATACTGTTAACTTTTTTTTTTGAAGTTGCAAGACAGGGGATTTATATAAAGTTTGCTTTGTTTTCTGGAATGTGTTTCAACACTTAAGTTCCATTTCCACCTGATATGCTTCCCTCGCAACAGTTATGGCAAAGTTTGAAACAAACTGATTATAGCAGGCACAATACACAAAAAAATGTGCTTAACTCTTCGTCTTTCAATATAAGCCTTGTCCATAAATCTTTGGAAGATGGCAGGTGCATTTTGCAGACCAAAAGGCATCACTTTACATTTATAAAGTCCATTATCAGTTATAAAGGCAGTTTTATGTTGATCCTCCATTTTAATAGAAATTTGTCAATATCCACTTAATTAGTCTAATGTACCAGTACAGGTCATATCTGACAAGGCATACAAAATATTGGTTATATGAGGCAATGGACAGGTCAGATTCTGAGACTTGATTTAATTTTCTGTAATCCACATGGAATCTAAAATGAACAGTCTTCTTATTGACAATGTGGAGAAACCTAATAAGAAGTGGAGAGCTCAATTAAACCATCATGGAGCATTTCATCCAGTTAATCATGCAGCACTTGTAATTTAGTGGTAGAATAAGGATAGAATTTACTAAACACTGGTTGTTACAATAGTACTTTCCGACAAATCTGCGAGACCAGGCTTATTGTTAAAAATATCTTCATATTTTAATACAATCTATTGTAACGTCTCCCTTCGTTATTTAATTTTCCGTAAAAATTCTTTCCGAAGAAACTTTACCGATAGAAGTCCTTTCCTAAATAAAACTTGTTTATTCTTTCTGAATATAACTTTGCGATACACTTAATTTCAACAGTCGCGCTATAACAAACGCTCACGTGCTCGACTCAACAATACTCAGTTCAATTACATACATTGTTGCCTACTTTGTGACCGTCTTATATATACAAAAATACCCCAATCTAGTAGTCTCCCGACATTTCATGAAGGTTCGAGAAGGAAGTGGCGTGATACAAGGTTCACGTGACCTACGCTGTCGTAACACTATTTTAACTGTTTGCTGTCTTTACTCTTCAAATGTGAACACTGTACGTCTTTGATTAATACTTTTCAATTTCGCAGTCACGCCTAAGATATGGTATATTTAATTCAAGACCATTTGAGAAGAAGCTTAAGGTAGTTTTATTTTGCTTAAAAAAAGTCTCATCCAATGAGACAAGATACGGCCAAGTGTTTAATGACAATAAAACATTGATCTACAGTGCTATTTGTTGCCAGTAGTTTGGCTTCAAAGTATCCTAGCCGTTGAAAATTAGTCTTTTGTTTTATTTTGTTTGTTTTTTATTTCGTGCAAAGCTATACGAGAGCTATCTGCGCTAGCGATCCCTAATTTAGCTGTGTAAGACTAGATGGAAGGCAACTAGTCATCGCCACCAACTCATGGGCTACTCTTTTACCAAAGAATAGTGGGATTGACCGTCACATTATAATGCCCCCACGGCTGAAAGAGCGAGCATGTTTGGTGTGACGGGAGATTCGAACTCGCGACCCTCAGATTGCGAGTCGAGCGCCCTAACCACCTGGTCGAAAATCAGTCATTCCACATGCAAGACAAGTTACCTTTACTCTTTTAAGTTTTTAACTAGAAGTGTTGGGTCATTTCTCCTGATTTGTTGCCATATATTTTTTTTATTATTGAATAATCCGACCTGACCTAGTATTTATACGACCTAGTACTTTCATACCATTAACCCCTTCACTACGATGACGAACATGCGCTCGTCACGGCACCGCCCATCACCCGCGACGACGACGACGACAAACGCCTGATAGTCATGAACTATCACTTATTATGTATGGTTCTATTTTTTCGGAAGTGAGCTATGGCACCATAACTTGAGTTTTCAAAGTATTGGCTATAAATAGTAATGACGTCATAGCAAATTAGCCAATGGTTAGCCTCGAGAGACGAAGACTAATACCCAGGTACCACACCCGGTGAAATTAGTTTTTAGGTGGTTTTGAAGAGTGAAGGGTCGTAGTATTTTTTGGTCATTTTGATCTTGCTTTATAGACGTCAAAATGTCTGATATTGAGAGAGATGCTATTTATAGCGGAAGTTAATATATTGTAGATGAAAGTGACTTAGAAAATGAAAGTGATGAAAGTTTTGAAGGTGAAAATGAGTCATTTAGTGCTGATGAAATCGAGACCTTGCAAATGTCTTCTGGTTGGACTTGTGTACCTCAAATCTTTGATGATAAAAGACCTAATTCAGAGCCAGAATTATTGCGTAGCTTTTCGGGAGTCAACACTGCTGTAGGCCTCAGTGAAAACATAAGTGTTCTTGATTGCTTCAAGAAGTATATGACACCTGATGTTATAAAGCCATATTGTGTCCTGTGTGAATGATAAAGCTAAATATTGTTTTCTTTAATGCAAATACACAAACAAAGAGCATTACAAATAGTAAACCATACCGTGGAAAGACGTCAATGACAGTCACATCTACACCTTTTTAGCTATATATTTTTATACAGGAACTTGTAAGTATAGTGAAATGAACCAGTACTGGTATAGATGTCACTGTTATTGACGTCTTTCCACGGTATGGTTTACTATTTATAATGCTCTTTGTTTGTGTATTTGCATTATGAGCAGAGACAGATACTTGTCTATAATGACATTTTTGTTGTTTAGTAAGGTTAGTGACCTAAAGAAAAATGCCCCTTCTACATGCTTAGATGCATTGTGTGACATGTTGGCTACTAATTCAATGAAAAATATTGACGCAGATGAGCATATTTCCACTGATGAAGCCTTGATGTTGTGGAAGGGACGACTTGGCTTTCGTCAGTTTACAAAAGCCAAACAAGCGAGGTTTGGAGTAAAACTGTTTGTTAGGTGCAACAATGAAAAAAAAAACGGATGTAATGGATACAACTATAACTCCAGTGTTTACTATGGAAAAGGCCAGTCAGCTTTCCTCCAGTGAATGAATAGTTGTTTATTTGGCACAGTCTATTCTGGATCAAGTCACATCATTGTAGATAACTGGTATGCAAGTTCACGTTTGGCGTTCTTTTTGGATTCTCACAAGACAATGATGATAGCAACTATTCATCCAAACAGGGGTCTTCAAAGGAGTTCAATGAAGAATGCCTACAGCGCTATGAGGCAGCTTTTTCAAGGAAAGACAATGTTTTAGTTGTAAAATGGAAGGACAAGAAAACAGTAAATATGATAACCACAAAATATGCAGCTGAAATGGTAGAAAAAATAAAACCTATTTTGGTACTTGAAATATATAAAAATGTTTTTCCAAACACTTAAGGAACTCCAAGGCATTATAATCCAATTTACTATCGAACTTCTCAATAGGCAGGTGTGATGAATCGACTGTGGTGGGATAAATTGATGAATTTTCCAAAGGGCTACTGATAGAATTAACTCTCTAAGTTTGAGGTGGAGGGTAGGAAGACTTAGTTTCTTTTCCAAACAGATCTGTCTTCCTGCATGTTATTTAGCATTTGAACTTGTCCCATCAGTACTGTTATAGATTGCTTCAAACTTGCCACACCAGCTTTGTTAAACTCCCTAGTAATAGTTATTTTCTGCTTCAAGTTAACTTATACCCGAACTTAAATTGTTGCTGAAATAATCACTTGACACTGAACTGAAAAACAATTCACATAAGTTAAAACTAAACCTTATGTGAAAGGGTCCTTGTTCAGGTGTCAATGTAACAGAGTAGAAACAAAATGCCGCTACAATCAGAGTCCAACAAAAAACAATTTATTAAACTGTAACAACAACAAAAATCGAGATATAAAACTTTTAAACAATTGGAATACAAATTTTATCCACTGTCGTTTTTTTACGATACTCAAAAAATATAACCTTGAAGCACAAGCATCAAAAAATATATAATCAACGTGTCCTCTTTTAAGAAAAACGTTGTTGCAAAGACACAATTTAAAAACGCTAAATTTCTCAAAGTAAAAAACAATACATACTCTAAGTAGAGTTGCAAATATTAAGATGCCACACAGTTGGTACTATCTGCACTTCGGGATATATTGAAAACTGACGTTCGACACATTAAAAGCAAGACCGTCAGAGCCAGAGCTACTTACCAATGCATCTTTAAAACTACAATGCTCCTTATTGCAACAAGGCAACAAACTTGTAGAAAGGTTTCTAACGTTGTAAATCCATAGATATTGCACCGAGGGTACTTTTCTGATGTTATTTAATTATTTACGTAACACTTCATATGCGTTAGCCATCTTATATGCAATGAAACAATATTTTAAAGAAGTTTTCTTTAAAGAAATTACGAATAAAGCTTGCAAAATTAAAATACAAGCAAGTAAATGTATTGTTGTGGTACACTTCACATTCAAAATTACCACTATTATTACTGATTAGTGTCTAAAAAGAAAGTTTATGATTTCCCTGATGCTCTACTGTAAATGTTATACTTTCGTGTTTACTGTTCAAATACTGACGAAAGTTGGAAGCCTAACAAGAATTCTCAAAGATGGTACAAGTGTCATCAAAGTACCTAAGCTAATAAAGAGGTTTAAACTGGTGTAGTCAATTTTCTAACCACTGCATTTTATAAAAACACAAAAAGATTGGCCAAAGATGTTTTAAAATGATTATCAACAGAACTACAAATTAAACAGCTTTGGATACTAATCGGTTAACAGGTTCTTTTCAGGGTTCTAATGTGATATGATTTTGGTAAAGAATTACTATGTTTTAATTCAGGACGGCAACGAAAGATGTTCTCATTTTTGTTAGGTAATACAAATACTATTTTAAGGAATTTAAACAGCACTTCATAATACAAGCAATTGGAGATATCCAGGTTCTGATAATATAACGCATACGATATAGGATCCATCAGAAACAAATATCAGTAGTTACCTTTAAAATATCTTCCTTAATCTTAATTCAAAGAAGAGTTAATAATAATAATAAAGAATTGACGTTAAAATAAATAAATTATACAGTGTTATTAATCATCTTATTGTTGCGTCAGCGAGATCACGTGACTATTCTCACGCCCTCTGCTTTCTAGAACTATCCCGTACCTTGGCGAATGCTCTAGCATTTACTAGATATAGGGTAGTCTGGTATATAAAAGAGGGTGACAACGTGACGGGACAACAAGAATGTGTGTGTAGGTAATGAGTAATTGAACTGCGGTCAGAGAGAGACGTATTGTTGAAGTTAACGTTCGTGCGTTTTAGTGTTTGTTATAGCGCGACTGTTGAAAATAAGTGTATCGTAAAGTTGTATTCGGAAAGAATAAACCAGTTTTATTAAGTAAGGACTTGTGTCGCTAAACTTTCGTCGGAACGAAGTTACGGAAGGTTAATTAACAAACGGAGACGTAACATTATTATAATGGAGCTTGCGATGTATACGTCTAAAACTCGAATCTCGGAAACTACCGCATTGATCATAACTGGGTAATATTTTCATAGCTGAACAATAAATAAAACAATTGAATTTTCCACAAAAATATCTTTCAGATTTAATCAATAAAAATTACAAAAATAATTAAGTTTCAAATATATAACAATAACAAAACAAACTTAAAAAAATATTTTCTTTAATGAAAATATCATGAATGTTGCAACAGAAAAGCAAGGCACTTTCATTGATAATTGCGTCTACAAAGAAATACTTCAATAAAATCTACTCTGTGATGTAATGCTGTGATGATAGCTCATTTTTAAACTAACATTTCAATAAAATCATTTTTTTCATGGATGATGAACATTATCGTGTGTCAAGTATGAGTACATTGCTGTAGAACTGTCAGACAATTCCAGAAAAGGCTGCAGGCCCAATAGCATTCCGCACAAACTAGCAATCATACCTGCCGGAGGGCGGGTATTTCTGCTAGTTACCATAATTTGGATTTGTAAATGATTCAGATAAAGTTGATAAAAATTACATTTCACCAACTAAATTTAGTACACACCATAACAGTTGTTGTCCATGCAATTTGATAATATAAATAGCGTCTCAATTACTACTGTGTCTGTCCTATCCCAGCCAGCCTAATGAGTCATGGTATTACACGAAATGCCCAATCGACACAGAATATAACAGATATGTAATTATTCACTCTATTTTTATCCAAAAGTTATTGGAATTAGGTATAAAGTGTGATTTATCGTAACAGACGTTCTTTTAGGAAGGCCCAAAGATCGAATCCCAAGGGTTCATTTATAGTATTCTTTATAGATGCTTTACAATAACGGTTATCTTTTTCGTAGACACCTGTAGTTGGCAATATGAAACATAATCTTTTGCAGATATTATCCATTTAAGTAATCACTATTATGTGAAAGTACTTTTACTACGAAATCCAATTTCAATTGGCATTTGAACAACCATAGGCAAAAGTAAAATAAATGGCACTTGAATATACATATTGATGGACTATTTAAAATAATTTTAAAACGTACAAATAAACAAATCAAAACTTATGATTTAATTACTTTAATCCTTCATATAATGAACAGAACAAAGTTGACATATTACTTACAGTAAAAAAAAAAAATATTTAAACTTTGGGTGCATTCAGAAAAAAATGGACTGTAGTTAAAGACTCCAACAAACCTCACCATTTTCACAGTGCTTATTGTTTTATAACAGATTCTTATGTACATAAAAATGAAAGAAAACAAGACTGCTTTAAAATCAATCAGTTTTCTGTTAAAATATTTTTGCTTTTATGGTTTATAATCTGAATAGTTCAATTTACACAAGTGGCATTGCAGGAGGGGAGATATGTAATGCAATTTAAATATCATACAAATTTTTTGAAAAACTTATACTTCACAAATACTCCCTGTCATATAAAATACTGTCTAGAATACAGCAATAACAAGTAAAAAATGATTGTGGGTCTGATGCTACATGCACCAAATAAATATAAGTAAAAACCACAGATTATGTTTAACCAGAAACAAAATGTGCCTCAAAATATTTGGTTTCAAATAATTAAATTTCTGAATGAACAGGGTTTCATTACTATTACTAAGTTCTTTAGTTCAAAAATACTAAAATTTTCCATAAAATATCATGTGTTTTTCTCATAGTATGTTTCAATGTCAGTAATTGATATTGTTACGACAGCGGAGGTCACGTGACGATAGTAACACGTCATATTCTCGAAGGTTCCTGAATGCTCTAGCGTTTATTAGATATCGGTACTCTTTTATATATTAGACGGTCAAGACGTGACGGCAACAATGTAATGGGTAATTGAACTGCAGACAGAGAGAGACGTATTGTTGAGCACGTGAGACGTTCGTTGTGAATTATAGCGCGACTGTGGAAATTAAGTATATTGTAAAGTTGTATTCAGAAAGAATAAACCAGTTTTATTTAAGAAAGGACTTGTATCGCTAAAGTTTCTTCGGAAAGAATTTTACGGAAAATTAACTAACGACCAGAGACGTAACAATATGATACAAATGTTACTTTCTAATATAACTTTACATGTGCTCTTACAGCGTAACAAAAAATGTCATGCATAAAATTAGATTTTTTGTCACAGGCTTACATTTTTATAACACAGAAGATAGTCATTTTCCATATCTAAACAAAACAAACTGCTATTATTTTTGAAACATAATTATAAATTTAAAATAATCTTTAATAACAATCTAATAATCCTATGAAAATCATTTAAATTTTTTTTAACTATTCTGTATTAGCCGAATTAATTCTTTGGTTGAAGTCTACACAATTCATCTAATAGTTTAGCTCTTGAGATACCAATTTCCAGAATGTGTAAAAATCTGTGTGCATAAATCTAAGATATACAATTGTCTCAAAATCATCATTTACTCTAGATATATCATTTCATTTGAAACAGCTATGCCATTTGTGAATCATTCTTTTTAAATATTCATTATTTATGTGCTTGTAAAAGTAACAAATAACTCACCTCAGGAAATGAACATAGCAATACATATGTGTATACATAAGGTTAAGATTTCTAACAGAATCACATATGCACATATATGAGCTGATAAAAATGATTTGTTATATAATAATCGTTTAACTTGATGTTCAACTAACTTATCTATAAAAACTGCATGTTAAAATATTAGACTACTCTTTTCCATATTTTTTTTCAGTACAATGTTTAAATTTTATTCTGTATGCATTACAAAAAGGAAAAAAAAAAGGAAGATCTGCAAAACTTTGATGGATCAATTAATTCTTCTCAATGGAACACCATAGCAGTTAGTTTTCAAAATAACTTTACAAGACTTTAATACTCATTATCAAATTTTCATAGTTCATACTGTTGTATAAGTGACATTTTAATACTAGTAATAAATTACCTTATGACATCAAATTTATTATTTTTCTTTAATTGAAAACTACATTTCACTTTACAGCTTTTTTAGAACTGTTTCACTAAAAGATTGAGTGTCCAATTAAAGAAAAATAATAAATTTGGTGTTATTAGGTCATCTATTACTAGTATTAAAATACTATAGTAGTTACAAGTTAACTAGTTTTATCTATTTGAAAATCTGGAACCTTTGCAGTCAGTTTTACAAAAATCTTAAACTTGTTTAAAAAAAATATCTCTTTTAAATTACTAGCAACTTCTTTTCAAGCATAAAAAATGTCTAGCAATATTTACACCATTCAGTCTAACTTTACACTGTTTCTACTTGTTTCTCCAGTATTATTCTAATTTAGAGTACTTGGTTATTATCAGCAGAATATATTTAATGTTGTTTATTCCATAAGGGCCTCTGTATTACAGTGTCAGAATTAAGCACTTCAATTAATTTTGACAGGAATGTAGATTTTATAATCATATTAGAAAGTTGTTTTAATGTTTTATTTTCACTAGACTTTTCAAAAATGATGCTTCTTGAGATAGGTTTACATTATGCCAACATGTTTGAGTAACGGGATGAATTAAAAATGTTTTTCTGAAACAGCAGTTGTCATGGATTCATCAGATGAACTTCTTTTGTGCAGTACAGCTTGTGTTATAATTTTAAGTGAATCACGTCAAATACAAAGGTTGTGGATGTAAAACTTTTTGAATTAAAGAACACATGGTGCCTATTCCTATTAGTTGTTAATGAACAACCTTAGCATTAAATAGAGATTTTGATTTAAGAACTTTGTAAGTCTAAGCCAATATGAGATTGAAATTTTCGTACAAATGGTCAGCCCACTAATTACATAAAAATATTATACCTTCCACAATGCCATTTCTCCTCAAGAAAAACTAGCTGAAGATTGTGCTGGTGATTCATATGCTAACATTATGTACCTTCACTGTATATCTAAATCGGTTATCATTTTAATCATATGTGAAGCCTGTATTCAAATTTTCTTGGATTATGTGAAGGTAAAATTACTCATAGCAATTATACAACATTATACATTTTAATAGAAAAATGTTTATTATTTAACCAAATAAAGTAATACAGAAATAGTATAAACTGCAAAGAAGTACACAGGGAGAGAACTGCACGCATAACATGGCTCTACATACCATTATTATTGCTGTGCATATTTGAAACTGCCAGAAATGTATTTGTTTTTTGTCTCAGAGTCAAAATACAAACAACAACATATTGCTTCAATGTTTTATTTTCACTAGACTTTTCTAAAAAGACGCTTCTTGAAGTAGAAGAAACATCATACTTGTTGTGGTAATTCGTGGGGTGTCTGCTAAAGTTTCACATGATAAAAAGAGTGTTGAAGATGGAAGGAGTAAAAAGAAAAACATATTTGTTGGTAAAACATTTCAAACATGTTAGCCCTACACATAAATTCTTCTAGTTTAAGTACAGTTGAGTGTTGATTTAACTATATTACTTTAAACCTTAATACTCTCAATAAAACTACAATAAATGGGGATTCAGAAGTCTACTAACAAGCAACTAATTCAGAAATGGATATGTATTGAAAATTATTTGTTAGTGGTATCGAGTTTTATGGGGCTTAGCCTTCAATAATAGTGTTGCGTCATCGAGGTCACGTGACTGGTGTGGCGCCCTCTAGTTTCTAGAACTATCTTGTTCCTTCATGAATGCTCTAGTATTTACTAGATAGGGTAGGCTGGTATATAAAAAGAGGGTGACAACGTGACGGGAGAATAATGTAATGTGTGTAGACAGTGTGTAATTGATCTGCAGTCAGAAGTATTATTGACGTTCGTTGATATAGCGTTTGTTTTAGCGCGATTGTTGAAGTTGAGTGTATCGGTAAAATTATATTCGGAAAGAATAAACCAGTTTTATTAAGAAAGGACTTGTGTCGCTTAAGTTTCGTCGGAACAAAGTTACGGAAATCAATTAACAAACGGAGACGTAACAATAGATTGAGATGAATTATGGTCATCTCCTTTAGAAATTTTATTAATACATATCATATGCCCAAAATGTCAAAGGTGTAGACAATCACATTAAAAATTTTAATTAAAAAATTACCAAATTCAGTTCTCAAGAATAACAAATAAAGGCATAAATGTACCCCTTCCACGAACATGTTGTCCTACAGAATAACAAAATCTAACCGTAACAAAAATTCTTATGTAAACCTAGGTTTGAGATGCAAAGTTAGAATTTTGCATAAGCAGGATACTGCATCTTTGAAGGTTTAACAAGTTTAAAAAGTATTAAAATAAAAAATCATACATAAGGTAGCACACAAACATTTTCCTATAGCTGCTACCAAATCATATAAATAACGACACCATAGAACAACAGTTTAATATGTTCCTACTGTATAGACAGTGTCACCAGAATGTTTGGGCTATTGTGAGAGTGTATCTGATTATAAGAAATGTATGCCAGTGGCTGTGTGTCACAGGCTGATTTACACACAGATAAAAAAACAACAAATAATAACTGACAATGAAGCTACTATACTACTATGCCAATATATATTGGCATCTGTCACATTCAGGCAGCACTTTAAATACAGATTTTATTTGCCACCATTTTTAACATTGTTAGGATGTTTATCTCATCTGCATTTATATCTGTAACTGTTACTACTGTGGAGTGATTATGGCAATTTTTAATGTAAGATGTTTCACTTGTTATTGTCTACCTCTACAATTGAAATATTTGGGGTATGATGAATATTGATTTCAATTTTGAAGAACATTACCACGAATGACATCAGTGATATATATATATATATATATATATATATATA
>NW_013667369.1:149753-152705 GCF_000517525.1 Limulus polyphemus | reverse complement strand
TATAGTTGTGCCTGTCGGCTGCTGTTAACTGTCCAAGTATTTCCAGTGGTTGTCCCTTCAAGCTCGTTGCCAGATATACAGCTTTCTGCTCCTCTGTCCATCCATCCATCTCTGCCAGTAGCTCAAACTGTGCTCTATATGCTTCCCATGGTGCATTCCCATCATATTCCTGTAGCTTCTTTCGCACTGGATCACTCCTATTACTGAAATTTATATCTGACTTCTAATGGGACTGAATATGTCTGCATTAGGGTTTAGCTGCGGGCTCTGTAAGGGGCTTGCCATTGTCTGGGGCTGATTAAGTCAATGATCAATGTATCCTCCTTGTGTAACAGACAATAAATTGTCTCTTAATGTATCTAATTCGCTTTTAAATTTACTAATTTTTTCCATTTGTACATCTTGTTTCCTTTCTTGTTCCAGTTGCCACTGCTGTAGTCTCTCTTCTTGTTTATTTTCTTTCTCCTCCAACAACTGCTGTAATTTCTTTTCTTGTTTATTTTCTTTCTCCTCCAACAACTGCTGTAACTTCTCTTCTTGTTTATTTTGTTGTTTGAGCTGCCACTGTTGCAGGTTTTCTTGCCACTGCTGTAATCTTTCTTCTTGTTTCTTTTCTTTTTCCTCCAACAACTGCTGTAATTTCTTTTGTTTATTTTGCTGTTCGAGCTGCCATTGTTACAGGTTTTCTTGCAACTACTGTTGTCTCTCTTCTTGTTTCTTATCTTTTTCCTCTAATAACTATTGTAATTTCTCTTCTCGTTCTTCTTGTTTCTTTTCTTGTTCTTCTTGTTTCTTTTCTTTTTCCTCTAACAACTGTTGTAATTTCTCTTCTTGTTTCTTTTCTCATTCCTTTCTCTTCTCGTTCTTCTTGTTTCTTTTCTTGTTTATTTTCTCGTTCTTCTTGTTTCTTTTCTTTTTCCTCTAACAACTGTTGTAATTTCTCGATGGCAGCAATACAGAAACAAGAAATGGAAACGAGAGGCGGAAAATCAAACTACAGCTTAGCAGATTTTTTTCTTCTTTTTTTTTTCTATCCCACTCTCTGACACCAATTTGTTACGTCACCGTTGTTAATTGATTTTCCGTAACTTCGTACCAACGAAACTTAAGCGACACAAGTCTTTACTTAATAAAACTGGTTTATTCTTTCCAATTATAACTCTGCGATACACTTAATCTCAATATTCGCGCTAAAACAAACAGTATCACGAACGAACGTTAACTTCAACAATACCCTGTGACTGCAGTTCAATTACTCACTATCTACACACACATTACCTCCCTCTTTTATATACCAGCGTACCCTATTTCTAGTGAGAACTTGAACATTCGCCAAAGTACATGATAGTTCTAGAAACGTTGCGTCACGGTGGTCATGTGACTCGCTGACGCAACATTACTATTGTTTTCTGTTAAAAAAAATTGGGAATTTTTCAGTGATCTTACATCATAAACTGTTAGAAATTGCAGCAATGCTATTAGCTTCTATGCATGATGTTCTTCAGTTTTTTGTACTGTTTAAAAATAATTTAAAGCTAAAACAACTCAACCACTTTTAGAATTAGGAAATTAAGCTTAAGTTCTATAACTGTTACTTTACAGTGATGAGTCCAAGCAGGGTCATAGAAGCATGTAACATTCTTAGTAGTAGCTTTATATATATATATATATATATTTTTTTTTCTCTGAGGTAATCCAATTCCTGTAGTGTTGAATACATAACCAAAAATATGTAAATATTTCCCAAATCATTAGGATAGCTTTCAGACTTTTAGTCATTTCTGTGATTACTCATCTCCATTACATGAAAGTCTTTACCACAGTTACTGCCCATAAACGCATTAGATCTATCAACTCAAGTGTCAAGCATGGACATTTGCAAATTCTCGTCTGTCACAAGGTAAATTAAAATAATTTATTGGTGTTTGTGTAAAACAAGCACAATTTATAAATACTGAAAAATATACTGTACATGAGTGAAAGTTCAGATCATTCTAGCTGTCGGATATAAATAATGTTAATGTTAGGACTTTTAACTTTGTTTGTCCCTAGCTGAGAAGCCTCTGAACATGCCCCTACTTTCAATCTAATGGATATGTATAAATGAAAATAAAGATAGAAAATCAGATTTCCTTATTATTTTTTATTTTGTTAGCTCCTAATATTATTTGGCTATATGAATAATTAATGGTCTTGTTTTATTAGTATTTCAGTAAAATATAACTTATACACCAAAATTTGTAAAAACTTCAAGCTTGTAACCGTATCCATTGTAAACTTGTTTCTTAAAACTTAAAAATATATATACTTGTAAGAGGTACTCAATTATCAGAGATATATCTATCTATATATATATATAAAAGAGGAAGTTTGTTTATTTTGTTCGCTATAGGAAACTAAATGGTTGAACTTACAAATTTTAAAATAATTTCATAATAACCAGTTTTTACAAGAAATTTAATGGTGCTAGTTATTTTGTATTTGGTGTAATATTTAATGATGAAATTGACATATAATGATTATTGTGCCATTTTTTTGTAATAAACATACAAACATAAGCATGTTTTGCACATAGAAAGCATTATGGCAGGAGACACTCAGATCACCTTGCTGTCAATTCAGTATTTCCAAAAATAGTGCTAAGTGGTTTCATAAGTGATTTAGTAACTTTGTGAATTGCAAGTTATTGTTTAGTGATACAGGTGATTATACAACCCAAGAAACGCCCTTTCTATGGAAAGTCGTCTGCTACTAAAAGAATGCAAGCACAAAGAGCAGCTGAAAACAGAAGAAGAATGCAATCAAAGACTTCAAGCACAAGCTGCATGACAGGCTGCTCAAATACAGGAAGAGACTTTGGAACAATGTAAAGTTAGACTTCAAGTTCAAGCTGAAAGGCAGGCTACTCAAAGACAGCAAGAAACTGTTGAACAGCACAAAGCCAAAGTTCAA
>NW_013667369.1:141465-149148 GCF_000517525.1 Limulus polyphemus | reverse complement strand
TTTGCTGAAAAATACTGATTTATACATTTCAAATCTAAATTTTCACCGTGCAACGCTGGGTAACTCAGCTAGTATATACATATATCTATATATGAAATTCTTGAGACAGCTTTTGGTGGGGATATTACATTAATTTTGTTTGAACATTTTGTTTCTAATAGTGAAACATGATCATATACAACATTCAAATTATATAAACATCAAATTAAACAGTCTTACTTAAGGTAATACTGACACAAAAATTTTTACATTTTTAACATTTATTTTTTGTATTTTTCAGTAACACATTAATGTACATTTGATTCTTTTCATTTCATATTCTTTCTATCTAGTTATTATTTTCCTACCTATTTCTCCTATATAGAAACTTTTGCTGTTTATACATTGTACACTTATACACTGTGCCATTACCATATTCATCATGAAATAATTTTAATATTATTTCCTAATTTAGATACTATTTCATTAATGTGTATCACAAGTGAATTCATTTTTCACTAATAACACCAACAAATGGTATTAATACATAAATACATTTGTTTTCTTGTTCATGTGTGTTTTGATCAATTCTCTTGATGTCCTTGTTTTTCTTCATTTTTTCATGGTTTATTATTTTGTTGACTGTTTCAACAATTAAGTTGGAGTGTATTGATTATTTCGTTTAGGAGCATTCTTTTATGTCTTCAGTTTTGGTTTTTACATTTTCATTGGTGTAGAGTCTCAATGTTATTGTTATACAATCATTTAATGTTTAGATATTTACCTCTTTTTATTGTGTGCAGAATACCAATTCACATAAGTTCCATCTTGTGTCTTCTTTGACACTGCTTTGATACAGTCAATATACATTCAAGTATCAATGAAAGAAGTAATTGAAACTGCACCAAACAAAACAGACAATGATGAAAACAAAGATCTAAAAATACCATTAGAAAATATGAAACAACTATGTGAATTAGCAACTGTTTTATGCTTGAAAAAGACTTTTGTGTACATTAATAAACAAATAAAATTTACAGTACAAAAGAAGAAAATTATTCTATAAACTTCTTAAACATAAGGATCAACAGAAATTTTCAAGTTGAATATTCACAAAATGAAAGACACAATAGAACTTATGTAACCAATTTTCTGCATACAATAAAAAAGTATAAATCTAAACATTAAAAGTTTGTATAATAACAACACCAAGACTCTACACCAATAAAAATGTGGAAAATGGAATTCAAAACACAAAAGAATGCTTCAAAAAAACAGTTATAATTTTCCTATACGGAAATGCTTTTCCAATAGGTTTTTCCCTTTTTTCACAAGAGTAGTTTTTCTTGTTATGTGCTGCCCTCTATATGCACTTTTTTCAAAATGCATGCCACAAGCCTTCCACATCCCTCTGTTGGAATCTAAAGTTTCAACATGTCTCTCATGCAAATCATCATGTGTCAATTCTCCACCAACAGGAGAGCACTACTATCATGTGATGCATGGGACTCCCTCTATGTGCTACTACCTAACTATCACCTCGAAATTTGGTGGCAGAAGATGCAAGCACTGGAAGATTGTGGGAAGTGCCTATCGGAAATATATTTTTGTATAGGAAAATTATAACTTCTGATACGGTACCTTCCCTCCTCTCACAAGATTAGCTTGAATCCCACATTGAAAAGGAGGAAGGACCGGTAAGAGAAAAGAACAGGCGTATCCTCTGATAGCATCCGAAGGACACCACTGAGAATGAGAGAAACAATAAGATGATCTGAGGAGGGGCACTGCACCACTTCTGAACCAGGTATCTCCTCGCCATGAAGAGGTAGGATCAAAACATGGTGGAATATGAAAGGAGCACATCCATGAGGGAGGGGATAAGTCAGTAATGTGATCCCAATCAGAGAAACAGATTCACTCACAATCCCACATAATGAAAGTGGGTAATGGAGGATGTGTCCCATGGTGTAGAGTGGCTAGGGCATGTCAGACCATACTCGGTATGTCAACTACATCCAAAACCTCACTTGCTAGGTACTGACATCCACGCGAGGGTAGGATGAGGATCATATCATCTTCACCTGATTTTGTTTTTTTTAGCCCTACTATGAACTGAATGGCTATAGCCATCTTTGTGGAACCCATTCAGCAGGTTGCCTCCATGGTCAACCACCACAGCAGCTTGAAACTGGTACTGGAAGAAAGGGGAGAAAAAGTGTGTTGGAGAGTCTGCTATACCTAAGACAGTGCAATGGGTGATCATGAAACCCTATTGTGAAAAGCAGAACATACCGACTTCAGCAGTCCAGGCATGGTAGAGATAGGTAGCAATCCCCTTCTGCTTTACCCATGCCATCCATGGGTGGTACAGTCTGGGAAAGGCATTTTTTATGAAGGTTAATCACACTCTAGTGATCTTGTGAAACACCCCATCTCAAGGTAAGTGTGCATAGCCATGGACAATCTGCGTGAATCAACATGGTGTACAGTGTGGATACGTGTTTTGGTTTGAGTATATATCTGAGAATAGTTATAGCTATCTAAGTAGAACCCCATTCGATGTTCAGAAAGATACCTTGTCAGGCACCACTCGCCATAGAGCGAGATCCAAAGTGAAGTTGAAGAAAGAGCCCATCAAATAAAAAAAAGCATAAATAAAGACTTATCTCATGTCAATGCTGTGCCAAAGTCTGTAGAATAGCCACAGGCAGCAGGCGATACCCCAAGGAAGCAGAAATTGTGATATGGTGGAAGTAGTAGGAGATGAACGTGTGCGGAGTTGTCCACATACCTGACTGTAGAATCTCCTCTAATGACCAATGAAGATGAGAAGACACGGGAAAGGTCAAGCTTGGAGGGGGACAAGGAGGAATAAACCAACTGGATCAAACGACAAACCCAATTGGTCAGGGTAACAGGAGAAAGATCATGGGAAGAGGAAGTTTGCAGATAAAAATGTGGGAATGAGAACCCCAGAAGGAGGCTGTGCATGCATTATAACAATGAAGGGCACATACTGGGCAAAGGAGTCTATTTGGATCAGGCTGAGGGTAGTGATGAGAAATAGAGGGAAGGGAGATAAGGTAAAGAGGAAGAATGACCCTCACGAGCTGCCGAGGTCTGGGGAAGGAATGCATGATCCAGATAAAAGATGAGGTAGGTTAAATGATACAAGGTCCTGGTGATGTCGAGAGCAAAAAAATTCAATCCATGATGCCTGCAAGCCAATAGGAAGAGGAAATATACTTTAAGGGAAAGGTGAAACAAGTAACAGGAAGAAATGGGTTCTAACGGAGGTAGAGTAAGGGCATGGAGGACCACGCCCGGAAGTTATGGACATCTCGGCAGCTGACAGAGCTAGAAAAATAGATTGACATGGAAAGGACTGGGGAGGAAAAGACCCTGCAGAAACAGAAAATGGAAGGTACAGGATAAGGCTGCTCCAAAACCCAAAATCGAGGAGACGAATGAACCACTTTCAAAGAGCCAGGTAAGGAATTTGGAGATACCAGCAACTGTAGGCTGAGATGCTGGGAAATTCCGAGCCAAAGCCCAGGAGTGAAAAACACTCCACTTCTGTCAGTAAAAAGCCAAGGAAGAATGGAATGGGCTAAATGAGAAGTTAATCACTGAGAAAATCCAGAACCCCTCACCAGGGACCAGACAAATGCCAGGCATAACGATAGAGGATGGGAAGTGTGGGATGTGTAACCAGCAACCGGGGTTGATGTAACAGGTCTAGAAGTAAGGGAAGAAGGACAGGAGGGATCACATGGAGCCGAAGCAACCAAGGGAACCATGTTTGGGGGGGCCAGTAAGGAGCAATCAGATGGACTTTGCATGGATGAGGGAGACAACACAATGAAGATAAGAGGATAAACAGAAAGAAACAGGTGGGACCAATCTTGGCTGAAGGCATCTATTGCCAAAGTCCTAGGATGGGGAACTGGGGACCAAAACTCAGGTAATTTGTGATTGAAGGCAGTGGCAAATGCATCAATATGTGGAGTACCCAAACAATGACAGCACCACCGAAAAATAGCAGGATGTAGGGATCATCCCACTCCGTGGGAGAAACCCGATCCAGTCAGGAAAGACGATCTGACACCAGATTGAATTCACCCAGAATATGACACACCATCAAAACGAATGTGATGGGAGTGGGCCCAATAGAGAATATCCAGTATGCAAAAACACAGTGTAAACCCGATTATATAAGGGGACAGGGGTAGAAACTACCAATAAGGATGTGGGTCAAAATAACTGTGGCAAGAGATAAACATCACATACCTGAGATATAATCTGATGATGGCTGAACAGAATCCTCAGGAAGATGTGGGAAGGCGTGGCAAACTCCAGGTTGGTGGTGAAAAGTACAGGAAGAAGAAGAAGAGCATGAACAGGAGAAAACGTGCATATCCATACAATGCTCCATTTCCTCACGAACAAAGGCCTAAAAATCCCCCGATGAATTGCCCATGCCTGTGGCCAAAGGTGCAGTAATAGAACGAGTTATATGCACCCAAAGTGGTAATAGCAACTTCGGAATTCAGGCGAAATACTAAACAAGCAAAAATGTACAACAAACACAGGTAAATCAAATGCTCTCAAATACAAGTGAAATAAAATAGAATAAAGTTGAACTAAAATAAATAAACTTAAACCACTTCTAGGGTAATCAGTGGTCTAAAGAAGGACGTCTGCACTCGAGCACTGCCAAACGAGAATTGACAGTTTGGTAGTGGCGCATAGAAGAAGTCACATGATAGCAGTGCTCTCCTATTAGTGGAGAGTTGATGCATGATGATTTGCATGAGAGACATGTTGCAACTTTAGATTCCAAGAGAGGGATGTGGAAGGCTTGTGGCATGCATTTTGGAAAAAAGCTTGCATATAGAAGGCAGCATAAAATGGGAAAAGCTAATCTTGTGAGAAGAGAGAAGGTACCGTATGGGAAAAACATATATCCTTCAAGCATAATCAATGAAACAATCACAAAAACAATAAATCAAGAAAAAAAAGGAAAAATACAAGGATATCAAGAGAACTGATCAAAACATGCAAGAATAAGAAAAGAAATGTATTTATGGGTCAATATCGGTTGTAGGTGTTATTAGTGAAATAGGAATTAGCATATGGTATAAATCAAGTAAAAACACAAATTAAGCTAAAATAGTAACTAAAACTGGAACCAATATTAAAAGTTTTCTATTGAAATTATATCATAATGAATGATATTGTAATGGCACACAGGGAATAAAATAGGCTGCAAAAGTTTCTATATAGGTGAAGCTGGCAAGAAATTAACAACTAGATGCAAGTATGCAAGATGCATAAAAAAAAAATCAAATGTACATGGTCGCATAATTGAAAAATAACAGAAATTGAATTTTAAAATTCTAAAAATATTGCATGTACAAAAAAAAGTTTCTGAAGTTTAAGAATCCAAACTTCAACACAAAGAAAACACTAGAAGTACCATTATACTTGTATTCAATTATTTACACTAACAAAAGAAAATACAGATGAAATTTTACTTTTGGCAAAACTACTAAGTTTATCTGCCTCTGTCCCTGATTTTGAACTGCTTATGAGAGGGAAAGCAGCTAGTCCACACCACCCTACCATCCATGCTAAGACAATGACTATCACCCTTATATGCACTCACAGCTTAAAGGGTGGTGGGGGATATTTTTGTGGCCTTGCACCAATCTGAATCTGGCTTGTCAGTTGTGAAAGCCAGAGATCTACCACAGGCTAGAAAAAAAAACAAAAACAGATGAAGTTAGTATCATCTTAAGTAAGCTTATTTGATTGCATGTATATGAAATGTTAATGCATTTGTACTTTGAATGTCATATGTGATCATGCTTCACTGTTAGAGAAGAAAATTTGTACCCAAATTTTCTTAAAAATTTCTTCAAAAATCTGTTTCAAAAGTGAGATCATTAGAAAGATATCTTTAAACACAAAAGCGGAGAATATAAGAGAAAGTTAATATGAATCTATAAGAAGCCAAATACTTAAACCATGTCTGCTAGAAAATTTCATTATTATCTTAAGATAATAATAAAAATCATGTTTTGAAGTTATTGTATTAATTTGTACTTTTGGAAGTGTCCAGCTAGTATCCATTTCTCCTAGTTCAAAAGTTTTTTTTAACAACATTGTTATATGTATAAAATATAGGAGTGGAAAACAAGTTACTGAAATTGTTCCATTGCATAATGAATGTTATTTATGCATTAATGTTATTTTTCTTTTTACCTATGTTTTATTTACTAAAACGCTGCAAAAAGTTTGATGTCTAATAAGTTGACTATGACATTTTAGAACAATGTATAATACCACAGATAATGCTCCCTAAACAACTACTGTCAAACTCTACTTACAATAATATCAAAAATAAAGTGTTAAGTAGCTTAATTAATAAAATAAACATGTTATTACTAACTTGTTGATATTTTATTTAGAAAGAGCATTACATACTTGCTCTTCTCATGCTAGTTACCACTTTATTCCATATTTAATACTTTTGTTGACTCATGACACTCCTGAAGCTAAGGCTTTCTACATCCACATGGGAAAAGTCCAGTCAACACAAAACTACCCTAGTCAGCAGGCTTCAAGGGAGCATAAAAAATCTATGCACACCCAAGGTATGCTCTACAAGTAATGGGCAGTGCAATGGGAACAAAAACTAAGCAGTAAGGTACTTCCCACTCTGGTTGCAGCTGTGAGTTATTTATGTAGATAGGCATCTTCTCTAATGTCACAAATACTATACAAGGAAGTGCCTGTGGAGGTGAGAAAGTTACTGGCAGGCATAATCAGTCTCTAGATGGTATCATTCATTCATTCCTGACTAAATAAATCCATTCAAGTATGGAAACTCATATTATAAGGAGACCTTTTTTTTTTTTATCAAAGAACACTCCATGTTAAAAGAAGTGTTGGTCCATAAAGCAATATAGAGATTACCATGCACAAAAGAGGTGTTAACTCAGCAAGTGACAGAGAATAACTCACTTACTAAAAATTTCATCTGGCTTTAAGAATCAAAACTAGAGTACAAATGATGTAAATAAGGTTTTCAGAACATATTCATTCTCATAATATCCTCAAAAGTGTACTGTAGCTAGGATGTCAAGGACATCACCATATGACAAATTTAATGAGATGCAAACTAAAATGAAATGCACAAGCCTATTTGTTAATATAGAAACAGCAAAATCTGAAAAGTGTCATTTGTTGTAAAATATAAACAACCTTTCCCAAGACCCCACCTCTGAAAGATTCCATACATCTATATAAATAAAAATGTAAATGTTCATTTGTTCAAAATCTTAAATCTCCGAAAGTTCTTCACCGATTGCTTTGAAATTTTGATACAACGTTGCATTAGAATACGCGCGTGTTTTTATATACCTACTATTATATAAATGTCACACCTGTGACAGGTAAAAACATGTTTCTTTTTTGGAAAGTGCCATCTGTTGGACGTAAAAGCAACACAACGCTATACTAAATATTTTACGATTCCATTTCAATGTTTCCGATTTCCAATTTTACAATTCCATTTCAATGTTTCCGATTGCATTGTTAAATTTAATTTTCATGGATTTCGATTTAATTATTTCGTGTGACATTGCGTTGGAATTGAGCTGTGTCGTTTACCATAGCGTTCATTTCGTGAGTATA
>NW_013667369.1:137787-140555 GCF_000517525.1 Limulus polyphemus | reverse complement strand
TGCGTCGCAGAAGATCAAATTTAGGTTGTCGTACTCGCGGAGAGGAAGCAGTGCGACAAGTAATTGCAAATCAAACTGAGGAAGAACGGGCATCAGCGAACGGGCGAAACAGACAAAGAATGGCTCAAATACGTGTAGAGGAAGCAGCAGAGCGACGTGCAGCCAGACTTGAGGATGCACGGTTGCGAGCACGGCGATCGCGTTCTGCAGCTTCAGATCTGCTTCGTTCTCAACAGAATGAACGCGACAGGCTGAGTGTGGCTGAAAGACGTCAAGGAGAAACAGCAGATCAGCGTCAAACACGACTCCGTGCTCAGCAATCACGCGATTACAATCGCCTTGCATTCTGGTACAACCCAGCTGATGATTATAGTTTGAGCCGGCATGTTCTCATCGGCACTATGACTGAAGCGTGTCCTTATTGCAAGGCTCTGAAATTTAATGGAGAAACGAAAGGAATGTGTTGCGCCGCCGGAAAAATTAAACTGCCTCAACTTGGAGAACCGCCAGAGCCATTAAAAACTTTGCTTGCTGGATATACCACCGAATCAAAGCATTTCCTATCTAACATCAGGAAATACAACTCATGCTTCCAAATGACGTCGTTCGGCGCAGAAATCGTAACAGCTCAATTCATGCCAACTTTCAAAGTGAAAGGACAAATTTATCATAAAGCCGGCTCCCTGCTTCCGTTCCCAGATGGTCAACATAAATTCCTACAAATGTATTTCATCATTCAATTCATCATTGCCATCACCGCACGCTGCGGAATTTTTACCGGCATAAAAAGGTCCATCGTTTCCGAACTGCAAGAGCTTCTTCACGAAAAAAACAATTTAGTGCGTTTGTTCAAAACAGCAATTGATATGATGCCATCTGATACACACAAGATTGTTCTTCATGCTGACAAAACGCCTGCTGGAGAACATGTGCGAAGATTCAATGCTCCAACTATAGACGAAGTGGCAATTGTTATAGTCGGAGATCAATTCCAACCTAGAGATATTGTTCTTCATCGGAGAAACGATCAATTGACAAAAGGTGCAGAAACTTATCGATGCCCCGCAATATCCAATCATTTTTTGGGATGGTGCCAATGGATATCACTTCAACGTTAAGATGATAAATCCAGTCAGTGGCGAAGAAACAAATATGAAATGCAGCGCAATGAACTATTATTCATACCGAATAATGATTCGAGAGAATGAAGACAATCACATTTTGAAATGCCGTCAATTGTTTCACCAATACATCTTAGATATGTATGCAAAAATCGAAACAGAACGTTTGATATTCATCCGTTTGAATCAGACCAAGCTTTGCTCTGAAGAATATGTTCATTTGCGAGATGCAGTTGTAAATGACAGTAATACAACTAACGGAAGACTAACAATTTTGCCATCTTCATATACAGGCAGTCCACGTCATATGCATGAGTACGCTCAAGATGCAATTGCATATATTCGTCACTACGAATATTCATTACATTCACATGCAATCCAGCTTGGGACGATATACAACAGTTCTTACTTCCTGGGCAATCGCCGGTGGATAGGCATGACATCACAGCACGTGTTTTCAGACAGAAGCTGAAATTGCTGATGGATTTCATGGTAAAACATGAAGTGTTTGGGTCTGTGTGCTGCTGGATGCACTCAGTGGAATGGCAAAAGAGAGGATTGCCACACGCACATATGTTAATCTGGCTCTATAACAAAATCACTTCAAATGAAATTGACGATGTAATATGCGCTGAAATACCCGATGCCGATGTCAATAAGGATTTGCATGAAGTTGTGACGAAAAATATGATACATGGACCTTGCGGTACACTGAATCCAAATTCACCATGCATAATAGACGGAGAATGCTCTAAGCGATATCCTCGACCATTAGTATCCAACACAGTTACAGGAAATGATGGATATCCTTTATACAGAAGAAGATCAGCAGAAGATGGTGGTAAATTAGAAACCATACAAATGCGAAACGGTGACATCGAAGTAGATAACCGGTGGGTTGTTCCATATTCGCCCTTGCTATCAAAAACATACAAAGCACACATAAATGTGGAATACTGTAACTCCGTTAAATCGATCAAATACATTTGTAAGTATGTGAATAAAGGCAGTGAAATGGCATTTTTTGGCGTGCAACCAGAAAGAAGTGATAGGAATGAGGTCATACATATCGATGAAATTGCACAGTATCAGGCTGGAGAATACATAAGCAGCAATGAAGCGAATTCTTTCATTTCCCATATATGAACGAAGTCCAGCTGTTGTTCACTTAGCAGTACATCTAGAAAATGGACGTGTTTATTTCACAGCTGCAAATGTGCAACAAATAGCTCTGAATCCACCGGCTGCAACGTTAACTGCTTTCTTCACGTTATTTCCAAATGACGCATTTGCGAAAACACTGTTGTATTCGGAAGTGCCTACGTATTACACATGGAATGCGAGTAGAAAATCATTTGAATGATGCAAACGAGGAAAGCGAGTCGACAGACAACCTGGCATATTTAAAAAACTACGATAGGCAGACTGTACACCGTGCATCCCAATCAAGATGAATGCTTCTTTCTTCGCATGCTGTTGGTAAATGTGCATGGTCCAATGTCTTTCCAGCAATTGAGAATTGTCAACGGCGTTACATATGCCACTTTCTGCAGTGCATGTCAAGCTCTGAATTTATTGGAGAACGACCGACACTGGGATGTGTGCATTAATGACGCGTGCAACACGTCACATCCAAATCAAATTCGT
>NW_013667369.1:124787-137283 GCF_000517525.1 Limulus polyphemus | reverse complement strand
ATGAATGCACAATGGCGCACAAAAAATTGGTCGAGGCTCTTGATCGATCATTGCAAGATTTGCGTGGAAACATCAGACCATTTGGGGATGCATTAATATTGATTGCAGGAGATTTCAGGCAAACATTACCTGTAATTCCTCGATCGACACCAGCGGATGAAATAAATGCTTGCCTGAAATACTCTACTTTGTGGCGACAAGTAAAGAGGTTAAAATTAACTACAAATATGCATGTCCAGCTGCAAAATGATTGATCAGCTGAGATATTCTCACATCAATTGCTAGAAATTGGGAACGGAAAGGTGCCGGTTGATTTGACCTCAGGACGAATTTCATTGCCTCATAACTTCTGCAATTTAGTGACGTCAAAAGAAGAATTGGTTGAAAAAGTATTTCCATATATTTAAATCAATTATAAGAATCACTATTGGCTGAGTGAACGAGCTATTCTTGCGGCCAAGAACAAAGACGTCTACGAACTTAACAATATTATTCAGTCTAACATTCAAAGCGAGGCAGTCACATACAAGTCCATCGACAGTGTTGTGGAAGCAGATGAAGTGGTTAATTATCCAACAGAATTTTTGAATTCACTCGATCTGCCAGGGATGCCACCGCACATACTGCAATTGAAAATCGGCGTACCAATTATCATGTTGCGAAATATCAACCAGCCAAAGCTTTGCAACGGCACGTGGCTTGCAGTAAAAAAATTAATGAGCAGCAACGTAGAAGCAACAATCTTGACAGGTCCTTTCAAAGGTGAAGATGTCCTCATTCCTCGCATTCCTATGATTCCAACGGATATGCCATTTCAATTTAAGAGATTGAAATTCCCATTTCGATTGGCGTTTGCAATCACCATCAACAAAGCTCAGGGCCAATCTTTAGATAGAATTGTGTGGTTTAGATCTAGACACGGATTGCTTCTCACATGGACAATTATATGTTGCGTGTTCTAGAGTCGGCAAACCAGACAATCTCTATATCTGCACAGACAATGGAACAACAAAAAATATTGTATACCCACAAGCATTGTGAAATTAAACATATTAGAAACGTGTGCCTTCTCTTTTCTTTCTTTTCCATTTAACCAGACTGAGCCACAGCAACGCATGGCCAGGTACAGCTGGTGTAAAATAAAAATGAATAGCACTGACAAGGAATAAAACGTCCCTCCAAATTAGAATCAAGATGAGTTAGGGAAGGTAACACATTATGTGATAAACAGATTGTGATAAGCATTGCACTCCAAGTTGTAGATAGGAAGACTCAATCTGGGCACAAGGCATTCTGGGAAAATCAGTTATGTGACGCATCAAGGGCATGGATTTCAGAAAACCTTCTGTCTGATGCAAGTAATAAAAGAAAACATGATTTGAGGGAAATTTGATGAAGCAAATTTCTTAGGGTTCAACAGAGGGAGAAATGTAGAAATGCAAGACTAAATCCAAAATAAATTTAGGACAATTTGTAGGTACTTGGTATTATTAAATTGAAAGGTTCAGAAAATGTCATTCAATGATGGAAAGAAAGATACTGGTGGTTTCTGTAGCTAGTTACAAAAGAGGCTGAAACAAATCATGAAACAAATACATAAGCAATTTGTTGTGGAGTTGGAGATAAACATGATGTATTGTTTAGTGCACCAATTTCAGAAGGTAGCATAATAAGATTGACAGACATCCAAGGTAGATTGTTGGCAAGAATGGACTAGGCCAAGAAAAAGTATCCAGCTTTTTTCACAAAGAATTGAACAAAAACAGTCAAGAAGCCTTAGCAAACATCATTGTAAAAAAAAATAAAGGGGCTTTTGAGAACACAAAAGAAAATATGTCAGTGATGGTAACTGGACTGGTTCCCCATGAAAAGTAACAGGGAAAACTATGTTGCACTGACCAAAGTGGAGCAATCAAGAAAACTCCAAACTATGACTAATTAATACTGGCAAGTATTGGATGAAGAGTGTAGACATAAGGATAGGTACAAAGGAATAGGTTCACCCCAAAATTGACTCAAGGTGTCCCTGCAAGAAAACTTGGATTTGGAACTGGAGGTCAGTAGAGGGGAAGATGGTTACCAACCTAGCAAAGGAATTGATCACTGAATAACTAGCATTTTACAAAATCACTGAAAACTACAAAGTGTGAAGGATCCACTCCACAGGAAAAACTGTTTTCTGAAGAACTAGAGAAACAGTCTGCAAAAATCATTATCTCATCAAGAATGTGAAAGGTTCAAAGGTGAAAAAGTTGAGAATGAAAGTAGTGAAACAATAGCAAAGCAAAAGCTGCAAGAATGAGTACTTCCCTAATTGTAGATGTAAGCTACCTTTTTGGAAATGTCTTGGTGAGCTAACACAGAATGGTAGAGTAGAAGAGGCAGAAATTTCAGAGTACCGTGTTAAATAGCCCAATGCTCAAACATTTTTAAGTGAGCTGTTGCAATCTGAGGAGTCCAAAAACCATAATAATTACAGTTTCTCACCCATAATATCAACCAAGAGGGAGGCATCTGAAAAAAAGATGAAGGTCTACAGAATGAGGAAGAAAAGAAGATCTAGTTGTTGCAATTTTTGGCTCAATAAAAACTAGACAAACATGAGAGCAATTATCAGGTTTTCATATTTAGGTGTGGACCAGATTCTTTATAGTACGTGTCTGTGACGTGTTTGGCAAATAAATTTCCACAATAAACAAAAAGCACACAGTCCACTTGTTTTAAAATAAGTCAAATGTATATACAAATGTTTGCTACACTGTTGATTACCACAGTGTTATCCAGAGCTTTAAAAAATCATCTATTTTCTTCAAAGTATGCACAGGATGGTTCAGTTACTTCAGAAAACAACTGACAAGACAGAGTATTTCTTCCCTACTCTATTATTACAATACAACTTGTGATAATTCACTTCAGAATTTGCCACTATATGTTCTTATGGCTAAACTCACAATCAAGCAGTCTTGATTTAACTATTTAACTAACTTTATCTAACTTAAATTAAACTTCTTTAGTATGCGTATTCATAGATTGACAGAGGCCTAGAACATTCCATACACTATGTGATATTATGATGCAATAACACTCAATTGAAACAGTAATACGAACTTAAAGGTTTCTAGTAACATGACGCAATAATACAAGCACAAATTTGCAACAATTGATCTACCCAAAGTATGATTTGTACAAAGATATGTAAACAAACTTGCAACAAACTACTGCTTCCAAAAATAACTAAATTTAACACTCGCACTTAACTAAACAGTAATGTATATATAATAATAAGCCTCTCTTCAAGAAAAATTGTTAAAATATTTTTTACACTATGTACAAAAAGACTGTTTTCAGCTTATGCACATAGTCTACTCATACAGTCTGCACATTTGCATTCCTGGAAGTACAATGCTCACCCCATGATCCTCACACTGTCGATCTTGCACCTCTGGATGTATGCAAGTTGATGATGAACTTCTTCCCATAGGAGTAGTTCTGGTGTTTCCAGATGGCAAACATGACGTCCAGATGCTCTCGTTCAATTACAGAATAGTTCTTCACATTCTTCAAACAGTTTTTATTGATGTAGATTATGGGAACAGTCTGTCTTCATGCTCTTGCAAAAGTACTGTTTCAATTCTATCATCTAATGTATTGGCCTAAATGATGAATGGTTTGTTGAAGTCTGGTATTCTGTGAGCTTCCTAATATGTTCTACAACTTCTGGAATGCCATCTGTCATAGTTGTTCCCACTTCACCTTATTAGGATGGCATTTCTTACTCAGGTCCGTCAGCTCTCCGAGTTTCTTCAGGTGGTCTTCCCATTTGACTGTGTGGATCAGAATGTTGTCCAAATAACGTGGTTTTGTACAGCTTCCTCAGCATGTGGTTGAATGTTGCTGCTGAGTTGACTTGTGATCTTGTGCCTAGTAGGTCTTCATCTTCTATGACAAAGTCACTGTCTTATGGTTTGGCATTTATGATAGCCACACCTGCAATGTCCATCTGTGCCGTAATAGCTGCACCTTTTAGGTCTTCTTCCCAGTCAAAGTATCTCTAAAACAGATTGGCATGATAGATATTGGTCTTTATTTCCACTTTCACCTTATAGTCCATTCTGTTGACCACTTCCTGCACTTTAAAAGGTCCTTTCCACTGCAGAGTGAGTTTGTTGTTGTCCATGATAGCAGATCTAAGACCTTCTGTCCAGCCTTGAAATGTGGATTCTTGGCCTTCTTGTCATAGAAATGCTTCTGACTGCCTTGAGGTGCATATAAACTCTCTTGAGCAAGTTGACAGGTCTACTCTAGATATGTTCACAGATACCAGGCAAGACAGTGGGATTCTGAGGTTTAACACGTACAGGTATGTATTCCTCACTTCTGACTCTTCTCCTCCTGTCCACAGTTCTTTCAATATCTGCATAAAACCTCGTACTGTTCTTACGTACAGTAACGCAAAGGAAAAAAATCCTATACTCGCTTGTGGGACTTCTTGGTAGGTAAATAATACTGCCTTTAACTGACCTAGTTACATGGTCTCTATTCGCATATCTTCTTTAGCATGCTCTTTAAGACGTCCACTCTCTCAAAAAATCCATTACACTTGAGATTGTATGGGGTGGTAAAGAGCTGCCCAGTGCCGCTGGGTCTGCAAATCTCTTGCATCAGTTCTTAGGTAAACTGTTTCACTCTGTCACTTAAGACTTCTTTTGGAAAGCCTACTCTGCAGAACACCTCCAGGAGGGCTTCTGCTACTCTATTCACCAATGTCTTGGCAATGCTATGGCTTCTGGATAACGAGTTGCAAAGTCGACTACTATCAACACATACCAGTTGCCTTTGTCAGATACAGGTGCTAATGGTCTGATCAAGTCCACAGCTACTCTGCTGAACAGCTCTTCTATGAGAGGCATCTCAACCAGTGGCACCCCGGGTACCTTTCCTCTGGGTCACATGACCTGCAGACTCTGGTCACATCTCCAATGAACCCTGGCCAATGGAAGCTGCTGGTTATTCCATTGGCCATCTTCTTTGCTCCTAGGTGTCCACCCACAATTGACTCATGAGCCAACTTCATCACTGATCAAGTCCACAGCTACTCTGCTGAACAGCTCTTCTATGAGAGGCATCTCAACCAGTGGCACCCCGGCTACCTTTCCTCTGGGTCACATGACCTGCAGACTCTGGTCACATCTCCAATGAACTCTGGCCAATGGAAGCTGCTGGTTATTCCATTGGCTATTTTCTTTGCTCCTAGGTGTCCACCCACAAGTGACTCGTGAGCCAACTTCATCACTTGAGTTCAGTATTCTGTTGGTACAGCACTCCTTTCTGGTCCTTTGTTCTGCAAGTTTAAAACTCTTTGGTCTTGTGCTCATTTTTCTCCCAGGAACTGTCCCAAAGTTTTTTGCAGTAAAAGACCTTTTTCTGTGCTTCCTTCAGTTTCTGTAGACCTACATTCGGGATATTACTTTTCAAGACTTGCAGGGGCTTGATGTCTTTCTTTTCTTTTTCTTGAGCTCTTGTGGTGACTGCAGATGCCTCATCAGTCTCCTTTCTGCCTGGTTCCTCAAACTTTCACTGCCTGATATACTGCTGATCACCAAGTCATAGATGGGTGCCTTCATGCATATGGCCTCAAGGTCTCATACACAGCATGTAGTATCCACCTTTATTTTTGGTATGGGAAATTTTCTCACTATCCCGTCAGTCAGCACATAAAGATGTACTTTGCCCATCATCTGTTCATCAGATACTAGACTGTTTTTCACTGCTACACTCAGTGTCTTGTAGGACTTTCACTTTCTTGTCCTTGACATAGCCTTCACCTACTGGTATGTTGTGGTTTGTTGGCACCTCTTGATATTTGTCACATGCTCCGATCACCACTGGCAGTGTTGTACCATTTGCTAACTTGAGCTGACCATCAATCATGCACTGTTTGTGATGAATCTGACGAGTAGTCTCTATTCTGTTTCTTCTGACAGCAGCATCCATGGTGATAGCCACTCTTTTCTTGATTTTTGCCAGCACCATATTTGTAGGTAGCTCCAGTTGCTTTATGTTGAGATTTCTGCTGTTGCTTGTTGGTGATGGACTTGCACTCCTTTACAATGTGCCCTATTTTATAGCAAGCATAGCATCTCTTCTCCCTTTTGTCTGTTGACTTCTTGTCACCTTTTGTGGCATCCTGCTTCTGGTTAGCCACCCCTGGTTTTGACCTTGACTGGTTATTCTTAGACTTGCCAGTTATACTCCCTCCATGGGCTTCCATTTACTGTTCTGCCAGCTTTATCATCTTGGCCATGTCTTTCAGTGCTCTTTCCTTTAGGAACAGTGACATTTTAGTGGAGCACGTGATCATGAACTATTCTCATATTAGTTGATCGGCCAGTTTTTCAAAGCTATCTTCACACTTGGCCATGTCAGTCTACCTTGTGAAATATTGTTGTAAATGTGCCACAAACTGCAATACATTTTCTTCTGAACTTCCAATGAAAACCTTCCTCGGTAAGCACATAGCATTTCAGCAATGCCATTTTTAATTGGTATCTTCTGATATCTTGCCCACATAAACTTGTAGGCCATTCCCTGTGAGAAGGGAACTGAGACAGACTGCCCAGTCACCTTTGGGCAAACCTTTCATACCTCTTCAGGAAAGCATCCCTGTCATCTTTCTGTTCATGAAATTTGGGCAGCTTGGGTCAGCTGTCCCTGACTCCATTGTTATTCTTGGATCCTCTGTATTTCTGTTTGGTGATCTCAATTTGTACTAGAGACGAATTATTGTAAGGCCTCAAGAGAAGTAAAAATTCTGATATTGGTAGAAATAGTTACAGCAGTAGTAAATGTTAACATTTGAAATAATAATAAGTAGTGTTAACAGCACAATTGTCAACAAGAAAATCTAGTTTATGGTGTGAAAACATAGCCTATGTACATCATCCTTTTGCATGGTATTAAAGACATTCAGAACTTTAATCACATGGTTGTTGACAACACAAGAGCAATTCAACAAAAAAATATTTGTGTATTTCAGACATTGTATGAGGTTAACAATTATTTTCTTGGTAGAACAATATAGTGTCAGAGGTTTGTATATGGTCACAGGCACATTACAAGTACATGCTCTTATTTTTCTTTGTACACTGCCCAAGTATTTTTTATATAGATTTGTTTCTGGTGTATTCAAAAAGCTTTGACCCTAAATACATAAAAAATACACAAAGATATGTTGTAAAAGTTATTTTTCAATGTATGCAACTTCAATGTTAAGTACAAAAAAAACTTATGAAAAGTGTTAATGTTAACATTTTCTTACACTGAAAATGTATTTCTGATAGGCACTTACTACCTCTTACATAAAGCTATCTTGATCTTTCTGCCCTCTAAGTTCTGCTAAAAATTTTTCATGCTCAGCATACCAGTTTATATACCCCATCAGTTTGCCATATTTAAACATGAACATGTCATGTGAATTCTCTCCACCAATATTGGCACAGCTAGCTCCCTCTGCTATTCCTGCCCAATCCTCACTTTTAAGAATTGGCAGGCTCTAAAATAAGAACACCAGCAGTGGGGAGGAAGGGTGGGAAGTGTGTGAGGGGGGGGTAAGTACCTATTGCAAACACATTTTTAGTGCAAGAAAATGTTAACTTCTAATATAGTTTTACCTCTACACACACAAAGCTAGAATCCCATATTGCAAAGGTGAAGGGGCCAGTTTAGGTGCACAACATTGAAACCAAGCAGAAAGTGACCACCCAGAATGAATAGGTGTGCTCCAAGATGAAAATGAAGCACACTTGTGGGGTACCACACTACTTCTGGAATAATTATGCTCCTAGCCCTTGAAGTATGAAATGAATCTGATACAGGCAGAAAAAAGGATATGCACACGTGCAATTTGTTCTGAGAGGTGCAATCTATTAAACTAGAAACCAAATTTGCAACAAACCAAACATGTCATTATGAGGTTGTGGCATTGCCTCAACTCAACCATAAGAACAGGGTAATATCTGTAATTGGTGTGATGAGTAGAAATCATAACTCACTCAACCGTAAATGAAAGGAGGAGACATCCTGCATCTGGAATTATGAGGAGGACATAGAACATTCACTCAACTATAGGAACAGTGTATATAGGTTCTGTTGCTGGTATTACAGATGAAGTCCCACAAACTCAACTTTAGGAGCAGGGAAAGAACCTCCTGCAACTGTAATTAAAGAGAAGAGGGACCTCTACTGCACATAACCATAGGAACAGAGCAGTGTCATGCTGAACCTGGTATTATGAGGAGGATCATGCATAGGCTAGACCTCCCCAACCAACATCTGTCCACCTGTGAAAAACATCCAGGGGAAATGAAAGGAGGGAAACCAGTTTTGCACTATTCTCACACAAATAATAATTATGAGTATGTATGGTAAATTATATTTCTAAGCCCGTTCAAGAGAAAGCCTCCATGGTCCACTACCCCAGCAACTGGGAACTGTTAAGAACTCCTGTGCCCCACTGGAAGAAAAACAAAGGGGAGGATAAATGCAGTGGGGAGTCTGGGGGAATTTCACACCAGAAAAATATAATGGGTGTCTGCAATTCTCTATGTTGAAATGCAGACTGACCACAATTTATTCAATCAAAGGTTTGGCAGGGATGGGCAGAAACCCCATTCTGCTTTACTCGTGAAGTTCATGAGTGATGGTTCACCATTGAGTGAAACTTACTGATATCTAGAAACATATATGTATATGTATACCATTATGTATGCCACCAGTGGACTTGAAGAACACCCCATCTCTCAGCTCTACAGGAAGTATTATAGTGCAGATAATGTGTGATGAAGGTATTGGGAGTAGTCCACATTCTGGCCTGAGTGATCTCCTTCAAAGGATGGAAAAGCCAATCAGCCAAAGATATGTTGATATGACGAATTTGAAGAGGGGAAATGTTGTGGAGATGGCGACCTTCTGTGGATAAGTCTGAATATGCCAGCTTAAATGTGTTGACAAACCAAACTAATTAGCATGACATGTGATAGATCATGGGAAAGAGAAGGGTTTCAGGGAAAAAAAATTGGGAATGGGAAGCCCAAAAGGAGGTAGTATGTGCTACATAACACTGTAAGGAGGAAACTGGACAAAGAAGCCAATCAGAATCAGAATATTGGAGTACAAGTGGGAGATGGAAGGAATGGTCGGGATACAGGATGACACAAAAGATTGGTAGAGGATGCAGGTAATGTAAATGGCATAAATATCTGATCAATGATGTCCGCTAAGAAGGAGGAGAAGGAAATATGTCTTGAGGGAGAGATAATACATGGAACACATAGACAAAGGTTCAAGTGGAGGATGGGAAATGGTAAAAAGGACCACACTGAAATCCCAATCATGCAAATCAAAAGAACATGGAGGATGCATGACTCAAAAGAAGTGGAAAAGGAGGGAAATGACAGGGGAAGACAAAACCTTAAAAACTTGGAGAAATGGTTAGATGTTCCACAAGGCCTCCTGATAGCTATACACAGTTGAAGCAGACAAGCCTTTGATAAATGGACATGGGAGAAGGTTTAATGGATTGGGAAAGGAAAGCTGCAACATGTGGTGTCAGTCCTGGGATTAGGCTATGGACTTCACAAAAGCCATGCATGAAGATGGAGTGTGGTAACATCTGGATGAACAATGTCTGACCGAGGTTGATGGAGTAGAGACTGAGACAGAGGTAAGGGTAGAGGATTTTGTACAAGCAACGATCAGACCAGAGGGAACCATGGTTGTGCTGGCTAATATGGAGACACAAGTAGGACTAGACATGGATTGGTTTGGATTAGGGAGAGAACTCTGGAGAGGATTTGAATAGGAGGGTAAGCATATATGTGATGAGCCCCTCCAATCTTAACTGAAAGTGTCCACTCCCAGAGCTAGTGGGTGTGGAACATGAGATCAAAAGGAAGGAAGTATGGTGTTCCAGTGGGTGGTGAAATTATTGATATGAGGTGTTCCCAGCTGAGAACACACCCACCAAAAGATCTGTGGATCGAGGGACCACTATGTGGGGAGAACGTTGTTAGGTCAAGATAAATTATCCACAACCAGATTAACAGCACCAGGAATAAGACACGCTATAACCACCATGTGGTGACTGTGGGCCCAGAAAAGGAGATCCAGGGTCTGAAAGCACAGAGATATGGATTTGGTACCCCCTTGCTTAGTTATATAAGTAACCACTGTGGAGTTGTTGGAATGTACCATAACCACTCTCTCCTGCAGGAGAGGAAGGAAGTGGGACAGAGCTAGACAAATTGCCATAAGTTCGAGAATGTTGATATGGAGAGAACTCCTCAACCTATCAGAGACCGGAAATCTCCCGATTGTCAAGGTAAGCACCTCAACCCTCTGAAGAGGCATCTATGAACAGATTTAAATCCAGATGAGGTGGATGAAGCAGAATCTCCACCATGTTCTGGTCCCTGTCTAGCCACCAAGCCAGGCCAGCCCTGATTGGGGAAGTAAGGATAAAAAGGGTGGTCAAAGGGGATCTGAGAAGTTCCATTGAAGGTAACACATATGAACTCGACCCATGGGAATGACAGCTTTCAAAGAAGCCCACATGCCCAAAAGAGATAGAACTTCTCGAGCTGCAAGAGAATGTGAGGTGAGGACCTCGTGGACTGCTTGCTCCATATCTCAAAGATGAAAAGGCTGGGCTTGGTTGAGGTTGTAATTGAAAAAAAACCCCAAATGAACAAGGTATTGAGTAGAGGTAAGAATGGACTTCTCCACCTCTATAAAGAATCCCCCATGCTGCTTCTTGTAGGAGCAGACAAGTGTGGTCTCTCGACTGTGAATGGGAAAAAGTGAGCAGGAGCTAGTCATTCATGTAATGATAAGCTCAAAGACCCATCAAGAAAAGATGTTGGGCAAAAGTTCTTACCACCCGATAAAACACATAAGGAGCCAAGATTAATACAAATGGTAGGGCCTTAAAATGGAACACTCAACTTCTAACTATAAATAACTATTGATGTGATGGGTACTGTTAGGAGAAACCCTGAATTGTAGAATAAGAGGAGAAAAACTTAATTTTAGGAACAAGAATGTAGGAAATGTAGCCTAAGCAAAGTCAGCTCTAAGAACAGGAAAAAAATGAATATGTCAGAGATGTAGCAATGCAAAAAATGAAGTCCTAAGAAAATTAGGATTATAGGGCATACATTGAACAATGACTAAAAAATTATTCAGACAGAACATTAAATTACACTTTACTAGTAAGAATGATATGTAAAGTACAAACTATCTAAACATACCTAGTTCACACAGTACTCATTAATATCAGACTGATAAAACATCAATATTTACCTAGTCTACAAAGTACATAACAACAAACATGTAAATCGACTAAAATTATGTAGAAAACAAAGTAATAATCAATATCTAACAAATTTATATTAACTTAGACAACAAAGGACACATAATAATGGCTCAAGACGGCTGAAATGAGTAATGAAGAAAAACTTTAATATAAGTTTAACATAACGGCAAATGTACAACGTTTCGACAAGGTTTTGTCATCATCAGGTACAAGTAATTTACACTGACACGGATATATATATACAGTATTGAACAAAGAAGTCACATGACTAATAGGGAGAGAACTAAGGTTGGATAGTGATCCAAACCACATTATACACAAATTTCAGTCTCATAGTATATACATGTGATTGAGAGTAAAAGGATGTGCCTCCAGGTGTAGAGTGGCTAGGGTGTGACAGACTGTACAAGTCAACTACATCCAAAACGCAGGCTGCCAGGACCCGACATCCATGTGGGGGTAGGATGAAGATCATATCATTCGTAAGTCGACTACAATCCAAAACCCGGCCACCAGGAACCAACATCCATTTGGGGGTAGGAAAGAAGATCATACCAATGGCAAGTCAACTACAATCCAAAACCCAAGCAATGTGAGAAATTGAGTGATCGATCTAGGAACCCAGCATCAAAAAGATGTATGTGTAATGTAAACCAGCTCACTCAAAATCAAAATGACAGGAACTACCCCAAGTGCAGTAACATCCTCAGAATAATAAGAACATTGAGGGATTATGGAAGGGGAAGAACCATAGTAATCTGCAAGTACCTCCACCGTGTCCCACAACACAGATGGAGTAACAAGAATATAAATGAGTGAAGGAATAGAGACATCTGTAATATATGTGTAAGGGCTTGTGTTGATTGGTTAAGCTCTAAATCCAAAACCCAGCTGCTGAGAATCGGCATCCACATGGGGGGGGGGGGGTAGGGATGAGTGGTCCCAGTCGAGGGAGTGAACTAGAATTTTAACAGCTCCCTCCAATGTTACATAGTGGAGGACATATCTACACCAGCAGAACACTACCATGCTACTCTCATCTGAATAGTTTTATCATCATTTATGTATATTTAGTATATATATCTATACATATATACCGTTTTTCATTTAACCCGATGATTACCA
>NW_013667369.1:120221-123787 GCF_000517525.1 Limulus polyphemus | reverse complement strand
GATTTATGTTGGAATGCGAAACTTAAGCTCTTCAATGTATTGAGACCCCAACTGTGAGAATGTCATAGCTTCCCTGTATTACTGAGATGAATGTATTTAGCCTCTTTCACAACCAACATATATATGAGTTTTATTGTTGTCACTTGTACACTGAGTTTGAACCATTTGCAAAATATCAGAATAAACTATATATATATCAGTTAGACTGTTTTTCTAACACAATAACAACAGAAGTGTGGGTCTTACTACAAAGCAAAGACTGTAAGATGGAAAAATATAAAATTCTTATGTGGCACTGGTACTAGTAGTATTACGTAGAAATCACACAAGTTTATGATTCTAAATACTGAATCATATTATTATTATTATGAACTAAATATAAAATTATGCTAAATTATTGAACTTACAAATTTAAATTCAAAAGAATATAAAAAATCACAAAGTCTTTCAGTTCAAAGTCCTAAGTCTAATTCATGTAAAGACTTTGCACTTGCCACTCGATAGCTCTTAACCCTAACAATCGTGGATCAACTTTTTTCCTAAAAAATTTATCTATTTTGAGTTAATTTTTCAAAATAATGATTAATATAAACAGATATACGATGCAGCATGACTTAAGCTACTATATAAAAATAATAAAAGTCACGTACATCCCATGCAGTTTTTTCAGAAGCAACTTTTCTAACACTTATAGAAAAGCACTATTGGCCAGTACTAAATACAACCTCTACATAAAATAGCAGTTACTATAATAAGCACCACCCACATTCATATTGTAAAATCCAGAGAACAACGTTTCATCTAATGCTTTCCTTATCATCCTATGATTTGTCAAATGTGTGATACAGCAATTGGAATAACATGGTACCAAAATTTACACCTTTGACTAGGATTGGCTAAAAGTTTTACAACTGAGGTGTAACACGCCCAGACGCAGTTTTATAAAGAAAACAGACTAGAAAAAGGTTTAGATACCAATCATAAATGGCAGGACCAGTGAAAAGAAATATCTTAAAAAATTTTTGAAAAAAAATTTCTTCTTAGAGGGTGCATACTTACAGTCTAAAACGTATTTTAGGAATTTTTTCATTAAATTCCTCTTTAAACTTCATTAAATAATACAATTTTGTAAAAATAATTGAATGTTATGCTACTATTTACAAAATAAAATCTGAAATCCATTAAAAGATAAGTTCTGTATCATTTTTTTTCAATTCACAAGTGTGATTTTGCCCTCACAATAAGACAAAATGGCCACGGCAAGTAACGGGTTAAAACATTCAGGAGGATGCCTCCATGGTCCACCACCACAGCAGCTTGCAACTGGAAAGTGGTAAGGACTCTCAACCTCTACTAGAAGAAAAGGGGGAGAAAGCACAGTGGAGAGTCTGGAGAAACAGTGCAATGGGTGACCATGAAATCCTATTTTGAAAAGCAGACCATACCGATTTATTCAATACAGGGCATGGCAGAGATGGGCAACTATCCCCTTTTGCTTTACCTATGAAGTCCATGGGTGAGTAAGGTCTGGTGCGGGCATATTAATTAAGTAAATATATTACAAGGATCCATACAGTAAAAAGAGGGACATGCCCCTGAAAAATAAGAGGTATATATACTAAAAGGTAACTTTCCCAGTCACAGTTTCATGAAAGAGTGAAGAATGGAACAGGTGGATGACAGTACCCTGACAAGGAAGAAACATCTACCCAAAGTAGAGAATGGGAGATGAACATATGAGGTATGGTCCCAGAGCTCGACAGACGAAATACCTCCAATGGATGACAGGTTTGATATGCAGGGAAAAGGGAATGTGCATGATTGGATTGGAGACATCAGGAATTGATAATAGGAAGAAGTATACAAGGAATAAAATGCCAATCAAATCACAATCCAAACCCAATTAATCAGAGAGGAAGAAAAAAAATAATCACAGAGAAAGCAGTGGTGTAAGGGAAGGAAATCGTGGGAAATGGATGCAATGGGAAAAACCTTGAAAACAATGAACTCAAAGCATATACTGGATCAAAAAGGTCATCTGGAACCGACCAAGAAGAAATGTGGAAGATGGTAAGAAATGGAAAAGTCAAAATGAATATACCACGAGACACGTAGGTTAATAAAAACTACCCAGAACAAAGAAAACAATCGAATCAAAACAGCAGAGAACAACAGATTTATGTTGGCCAGGAAATCAACCAGAAAGACTTGAACTGGAATGACATGGATGAACAAACATTTTGAAAAAAAAAACTGATGGAAGAAGAATAAACTAATGTTATAAACTGGATGTAATTATGTCTGAACATATTGACAGCCAGGGCAAGTGGATGATGAACTAGAGACCAAAGACAAATGAGGTAATTACCTGGGAATTGATAAATATATCAAAAACTTCACGTGTAGGAGTACCCCACAGGTTTGGAGGCTCGAGAAAATATGACGTGACTGGAAAGTCAATCAGCAACAAGGACAAAAATACCTGGAAAATTACCCCATCAGGAGACATATGTTAAAGTGTGTGGGTTCAAAAAGAGAGATCCACTGTCTACCACGAAAGGAACAAGAATGAACATCCCCTCAGCAAGTGATAAAATCCTCCACCATCGAATAGTCGAAATGAAACATGATTAGTCAAGTCCGGACAAAATAAAGAGAGTGAACAAAAACACATTGGACTGGTGGAAGAGCCAGGGAGTGAAGGGAATAAGACCTTTCACCTGGAAACCATAGTCATGAAGCTTTTTACAGATCAAACCACATTCCAAACCATTGGAGATGAGCATCAGGGAAGAGAAATAACCCAGAAGAGGGGGAGGAAGTGAGAAACCCGACGTCGTAGAGGATACGGTCATCTATGAACACACATAAACGAAGAGGTGAAAAAAAATTAAAAGGAAAATCAAATGGATGATCCCAATGGAGGAGTGTTTAAAAATATCCACCCCAAAGAAACGAGAATGTGAGGTATGGAACAGGAAAAAAAATCCAACTGGAAAATCCAACTGCCTGAGCTGGCTGTGGAAGGAGTATATGAGTATGTTAAGACAACCCTTATTTAGAAGGAGTTAACCAAAGCTAGACATCCAATGAATGATGTAGGAAAATCCCCCAAAATGTGGAAGTCTGGTAAAATGCAGACCACCCCACAAAAGACATATGGTACCAACACAAGTCCAAAGAGTGAGGCATGAAACTGGGACTGGATTTCACATGGTGAAATAACTTAAGATAGCATCTCGAAAAATGGAAAATAAGAATGTGTATTGTCGGCATTCCCAGACATGCAGAAATAGCAAACCCAAATGTGATCAAAGACTACATATGAAAATGGAGAACACCCAAAAAGTGATTGAAGTGGGACAGATCGATCAAGAATCCCAAACAGCATTGAGCATACAAAACGACTGGAGAAAACCCGTAGGTGGGACAAGAAATTGCCGGACATGTAGAAGAATAAAGATGACAATATCTCAGAATGAGTTTAATATAGCATGGCAGATATCCCACGTGATGCTAAAAGTATAGCTATAGGGTTGAGATCTGGACTTCTTGCTGGCCAAGGA
>NW_013667369.1:90895-119259 GCF_000517525.1 Limulus polyphemus | reverse complement strand
GTAGAAAGTAAATACTTTTTTAAATAGTAAGAAAAAATTAAAAAGTAAATAGAGAAAAATAAGAAAGTTGAGACTAAATTACTTCACTTAACCTCTAAAAATCAGGCATGACCAATATTGAAAACTACAGCACAACACTGAGAAAGTGTTGCTTAAATACAATAAAAAATCCAATAAATTTGCTAAGATTCCTCCTCTCATCCAATTAGCTGGAAAAAAATTTTGAAGGATTGCTAAAAACATAACTTTTAAGGATAAAAAGAGGAAACTAACAGTTGTAAATCTTTCATATAAAATTAATAATTAAGGTGGAGTGTGGTCAATTAGTTTGCAAAAAGTGATAAATATAAGTCTAGCTTTTAAAATATACTTTCTATTCTGTTTTCACCTAATGCAAATGGATAAATATACTTTAAAATAATTGTAATTCTAATCATTAACACTACTAGACTGAGCTAAACTTTCAGAAAATGCCACTAACTAAGTAAAACTAAAAATACAAATTTGTATAAGAAATAGCATTAATCTTTATGAATAATGTTGTGTAAAAATAATAGTGTAAATTAGATTCACCGTGCTAAGATCACTACATAGTTTGTTAACCTGGGAATAAATGAATTAAAATCACCAAAAATAACATCAGTTTTAATTCATCTCCTGAACATAATGTAATAAAGATATGTTGGTATTACCAATAAAACTGATTTAACCATTATATGAGAAGTTTAACTGGACAAGCTTAGAACAAACTCAACTACACTGCAGTTCACTAAGTCAACCATGACCATCAATCAACTTCTGAAAAATATCGAAGTGATTAAAGTATCGTAAACATTCACATCTGTGGAACTGAGTACATTTTCAGTATAAAATTGTATCAAGTTTACTTCCCATTTTATCAAAGTGACTAATTTTTGAGATCACTCCAGCAACACTTTAGCATCCTCTCCAACAGGTAAATATTTCTGTTACATCAAGAACACTAAAACAGGCAATGGTATTTTAAATGGAGCTAAAAAAAAATGTCTGGTGAAGAGAAAGGACTAACCTCTTTACTTTCCAATATATTTTTTTTTTATATTTCATCATGTGATAGTGGTATGCGAATTTAGATTTATCATGGTTTGAGCACAAATAAACAGTAACTAAACATTTAAAATCACATTATGCAAATTTCAAATAAACAGAAAATCTCCAAAATAGCAGTTCTAACCTGTTACTTATAAATGTCATTACACTGTTTTGTGTGCATAGATTAAAAAAGGAAGGTGCCCTAACATGTAAAAATCTGCACACTAGACTTATTACAAGTAAATAAGAATCACAAGTTTGTCCTTATTTTACTAAAAATTATAACATACCTGTCATGCTCTTTTTCTACCAAATGGTATCGAGCTCTAAAAGCTACCAGATGAGCATAATATGCTGGAGCAGGGATGGATACAGAACGTGTGCAACGAACATATGTGTGACACAGTTGATATGTGAGGCACTGTAACTCATCAGCTGAAAACTGGTTATCATCCCAAAGAACATGATAATGGGAAGGTCGACTTGTACCCTGGAGAAGGGATTAAAAACAAAAGTATTAATATTTTAACAACTACGACTTCGATTATTAAGAAAATTGACTCTGAAAAAAATCAGAAAAATAACTTAAGATCAGACAGTGAAAATTCATAATATAACATAAAAAGCACAATGTTTATTGGAATATGCAGAAGGTCAACTTATATCTATGGAAAAAAAATAATGATCAATAAAATAACATAAAAGCAAACTCTTGCTGCAGAAAATAAAAATAAGGCTTAATATAATAATAACAAATCAGTATCCTGAGGAATGAAAACAGGGTTTACTAGGTGTTGTAATGATAAAATAGTTTGTGATAGAGCACTAAATAAATTATAATAATATTTTGGTCTTTTAATCAGAGGTGAACATGTAGGCTGCATTTCAGACATTTAATGTATTTATAATTACCAATCAAAAAATCTGACTCATAAAGATACAACTGATAGATGATCTGTATTTCATATAGCATCTCCACATAATAAAATATATGATAATATTTTTCATTTTTTAAGTCATCATTTAAAACATACAAGTGTAATTCTATAAAATACTATATCTCTAATTAAATTATTTTACTATTAAATGTACTTATTTTAATCACACACAAAAAAGAAGACAGGACATGAGCAAGCTCTGGTTCCATTACATCAATGGGTTTGCTATTAATTTGTATTGTTATGTTCTGCCTTTTAGGATAATTACATCACATTGTTTTAAATTCCAAATTCTTAGTTTCCTATAATTTAGCAATGCAATTTAACATTTATGTCTCAAGCTATTTTTATTACAAAGGGGATGCAACCAGTATCCTTGAAACCCAATCTGTAAAAGTTTGTCACAATAGTGCGTTATGTGTTAAAAGTAGTAAAATGTTGCATATGACAGCGAAATATTAGTCATGACATTTACCAAGCTGTAGATGCTTTATATTAGGGATTAGGTACTGACAGTATTCTTTGTAACTACTCAAATACAAAAGAGAACTTGATTCAGATATTGCAGAATACATGCTCAAACTGGTAAAACAATCCAACAGGTTTCAAGAAAGAGAAGAGTTTCAAAATTTAATGTAAAAGAAGTCAACGTGGTAAAATACTGAAGCTGGTGATATGGCTTGGAACTTTCCAAAGTTATCTGAAGAATGTTTACACTCAGTGAAATTGGGTGTATAAAAGTTGAAGACGGTGTATCATATACAAGAATATGATGAACATCCTATCTGTATGACATATAACTCAGTATTGAAAATAGAAGTATACACCATGTAAAGATTTAATCCTGCCATGTTTCAAGTGAAGTGTACTCTCTATTGATTCAGCATGATCCCCTATATTAAAACCTGGTAATGCCTATTTTCTGCAGGTGTAAATCTATCAAAATAAAACCTGATTCAGATATTGCACAATGCATGCTCAAACTGGTAAAACAATAAGTTCTATTAACTCTTTGAGTGATTCTCTTCCTTCATATCATACATCTGTACATATCAGATACAAAGACTTAATATCTAATACACATTCTCTTGCATCAAACCTGATCAAAATATAACAAATATTTCAATAAGCCAAGGAAAGTATGAAGATTTTGGGTAAGATATGTATTAAGTTTAAATAATCTAATCTTTTCCAGCTCTGAGAAGCAATGTCTATAGAAGTTGTTTCCAAGAATAATAATGAAGAGCTAAAAACACAAGAGAAAACAAGGATGAAATATAAAAAATTCTAGAGTCCTAAGTTTTATTTTCCTTCAATCATTATTCATAAAAGCTCAGCATTTTGTTTTATTAAATGGTTGAAGCTCATTAATTCTGGCTAACACACGAATAACTGATGTTGACATCATTTAACCCTTTTGCAACAGGTTTGTGTATTTTGCACAATCTTGTAATCACATTGTAACCATGAAGGTATACATAACTCTGAAAGTACTTGATATAGCTTTATGAAATTTGCAAGCTTTCAGTAAATATTACATGTCTTTTGTGGATACGAAAATCAGAATTTATTATTAAGTATTTTTACAAAAAACATGTCCATAAACATGTTAAGATTCTTCATCTGAAAAATTTCCAATTTCATTTGTATAATCCATAAAACTTCCTAAATACAAATAAAATGTTTCTTTAAAAAAACTTCATATTTTATCAGTTTCTCTAATATAACACTATACCAGGTCAGTTGATATTACTGCCCTCATAATCACCATATAAAATTATGAAATAAATCTAAATTACTCTTTTTTTTTCTAGAATGACTGCAAATTCTAACATAAAACCACAGTTGTTTATCCTAAATGGTTTAAAGTTCCTAACGGTATACATCTATTTATACTTAATTTTATTGTTTTATTCATCTTTAAACAATGTCTAACCAATAATCCTGCCACACAAGTTGTAAATCATTTGGTGAACATGCAGCTCATGTTATCATATTGAATTACATCAAGCACGAGCTACTCAAAACATACCTTGTGAGGACTTATCATTATTATTTTCATTATCTTACCTACTAAATTTCTAATATTTACATTTGTTACTTTCATAATAATAAATAAAGAGTACACATGAAAAAAAGAAACATAGTACTTACTTGGATCTTTTGTGTTTTTCTTTATGTTGATTGTCAAGGAAACTTAAGCCTCCTTTTTTATATTAATGGTATTATACTATACTAAATAATTTTTTATTTAATTAAATAATTCACCTGAAAACAAAGATTAATAACACACAAAAAGCAAACAATGTCCCATAACCACAGCCATGCATGGTACCTCTTCAATAGAGCACTGCTACTGCAACATATTTATGAATATATTTGTGTTATTGCTACTTTTGAAATTGACATTTTTCATGATAATTCTTTTTTGTCAATGGATAATATAAGAATGAAAAACTCAAATTTATTGGTAAATGGTAATACTTTATTGTTACAATAACATAATACAGACTTCTCAGAACAGCCTATCTGTATTTGTCAATGATGAGAGGAAAGCACTTAACAACCATTCAGCCCTTGATACATTCAATGATAGTATTTAAAGAACACAATGTTTAAATATAAATGAATATGATGACAGTAATAATAATATGAAATGAGCTCATAAGCTAGTATGAAATAATAAGTTTCTAATATCAGAATATATTACATCTCTTATTATTTGTTTTAATTTGTTATTTTATTTCAGTAGTATCAGCTTCTTGAAAATTTTATCCATCAGTCCAGTTCTTTTTTGGTTTAAAATGTTTTTCCCTGTTGAGAGAATGCTCTCTACAGCTGTACTCAATGGAATGGGCATACTGAAGTAAATGGAGAGAGATTTAAAAGCTGGTGAGAGGAACAAGCTTGATTCTATTCTATATCTTTTGAAGTAGATGGTTCTTTGCTCAAGAACAGCATCATTTGTTTTACAGTTTCTTTCCTAGCATTCGAGCTAATCCAAGTCAATTTAAACCATGAGTGAAAAGGAGCTGTAAAAATGTGATTCTCACTGACAAAGGAAGTTTCGATGCACTTCTCAATTCCTGAAATCAAAGCATTAACAAGCTTGTAAGTCTGGAGTGGATAACCACAAAGATCATTCAGTTTTGTCAAACATGCAGTAAGAATTGGCAGAAGTAGTTCCATATAGGCCTTAATTTCACTTTGAAGTAATTCCAGTGCAAAAACACACTGTACTACCTTAAATTCCACTATGTAGAACATAGAGCAACTAAATGATCGCCCAGTTCTTGTTGTATAAGGTCAGCTGTTACAGTTCTGCGGCTCTGTTTGTTCCAAACCATCTGAGCCTTCACAAATGCTGATTGGGACACTTTCTTAAATGTACCATCATTGATTGTTACTAAATTGAGTGTGTATGTGTTGCATATTGAAGATGGTGAGTGAGAAAGCAAACCTCACTGGACTCTGTCTCACTACTAATGATATTGGAAATGCTGTGGAAGTTTATCTCATATCCTTGTTCTTCATCACTTGACTCAAGTGTGGTTAGTTCTGCTTTGAAATCACCTGCATCACTACTTATAGGTTCAGCCCTTGATTCAGTGGAGAAGATCCTGACAAAAAAAAAAAAAGTAAAATATAAAAAGAGATGTGTATATAATGTGTGACATGGCTTAGTAGTACTATCTTTGTATGGTATTGTCATATTAGCATTGTATAATAATAATAATAATTATAATAATTAAATTTCTTAAACAGTGCTCTTCTACCCATTGCCAGCCATTCAAAGCACCTGTCATTGACCAATCTCTACATTAGTCAAAAGCCAGGTGAAAGAGACACAACTTCAAAAGACTTTTAAAAGACCTGACAGATTTTGAACATTGCAGCTGGATACGAAGAGTGTTCCAAAGCTTAGGAGCATAGACAGATAAAGCACAATCACCAAAATGTGTGAGAGAGAGAGAGACAGAAAAAGAAACAGTACCAGTATTAATATATACTAGGTTCAACCTGCAAAACATTTGCAGTAGTTTTCATGCCCTTGCTTGAATTTTTCTTATTCTATCATTTTCATGTACAGCATTTAAGCTATGCTTTCTTGCAGGCATTATGTGCTAGATCAATAAATCCTGTTTTCTATTTAAAAAAACTTACATGGCCAGATAAACTCATGTAGACATAACTTTATTTAACTCCCTCACTACAGGCATCTTTTTTCTGAGCATGTCATGAGGTTCTAGTGAGCTACATTCAAATTTAATTTAAATACTTTATTATCAAGGTATATGAATAAATATAGCATAAAAGTGCAGTTAATAATCCAAATTTTAATAGTATATATGATTCAAATTCTTAAATTTATAACTTATAAGGCAATATTTAGAAAAAATCCCGAATTACCCCTAGTGTGAGAATTTCTTTCTAGGCATCCCCTCTTCTCTAATTTATTCACCACCCCTCCAAGATGTACAAAATTCAATACAAATTACTCATTATAATTTTGTCGAGACAATATGCAATCCAGACTTTTCAGACAAAGGCCCTTTTTAATTATATGAGATTTGTAGCATTTGATCAAGAAATTAACAGGAAAAGATCCAAAAAAGATAGATGCAGGCATATTATTTGCAAAGATTGAGATTTATCATATATATTATTCATTGACATCAAATGTACTAATAAACAAAATATACTATAAAAATACTGTAACTAACCTGAATGGTCTGACAAAGTTGGACCCACTGTCAATAGTGGTCTTGGTTATCTTGTTTTGAATATAATATTTGATGTGAATTGTTTCCAGTTCTTTGGCAAGCAAGTCATAGGTGTGGTGGAAAGTGCTGCATATTCCCTATTCAGACTTTCTGGGTAAATCCACTGCAGTCACACCCTGATAGGATCAATAAAAGTACACAGTACAAAGCTAAACTACTGAATGCAAAATGGTACACTGTGCATGTTCACTACAGATGCTATGCTGAAGCTTATTTCAAGTTTCATTCTGTTATATATTAAATTTCACAAACAACCATCATTTTTATTAACTGTAAAATTAAAAATGTTAACAATTTATTAAAACTTACCTGGTATGGCAGGTCCAATTGTTGGTTGAGGTAGCAAACCACTCTACTGTGCTAAGCTTCTCTTTCAGTTCATCTTTTTTTTAAGGCTAATTTATCATTAATTGCACATGTTAGAGTTTTCTTACTGAAAACTTTTTTATTTGGCTGTAATTTCTGAATAAGATTTTTCAAAGCTTCTGATTCAACAAATTTGAAAGGAAACATTTCTTCAATGAACAAAACAGTTATGAGTGCATTTATTTTACATTGGCTAACCTTCCTGGCACTAGCAGCAATGAAAGCTCCAAGAGTTGGTTGTTCTGCTTCATTTTTCCTAGTTCTTCTCCTACTAGAAGTATGAGCCGTCTCTGATGCTTCCACTTACCACATGGTAACTGCAATTGCTATGAATTTTCAAATGTAGCATCGACCCACTAGTCACTCTTAGAAACAAAGCAGTGCTACATAGCATGTGCTATTTATAGTGGCACTATGCTCAGCTCTGCCTATAACTATCATAATTTTCTTGCCCTTATAACTATGTGATAAGAGCCTATAAAAATTCAGCTAAGCTCATTGATGTGATTTCTCCAGAAAAAACTTGAAACTGAATGAAGAAATAGATAATGCCCTATACAGAAAACAACATGTCATTTGATGATCAAAACTTTTTTTATTGGTTATAAACAATGTAGTATAAAAGATCAGAGAGAACTATTGGCAGTTTGTGAAAGAGAGTATGTGACAGGTGGGTGTGGCAAGCAGGTCTGATTTTCTAGTTTATGGCTCTTAACTAACAAGATTGATGGCTATGAAAATTAAGTTTTGTCTGAGTAATATGTATACTATAATAAGTAATTTATGTTAAATGTTATGTTATATAAATTGTTAAATTATATATTTCTTAGAGGGGAAGTAAATAAATTAGGAAAAACCTAAAGATCAAATAATTGTGAAATTGTGGACAAAATGACTTTTTTTAATATATACAGGAGAAAGAGTTGTTTTACAGTAACAATTTTTTCCCCTTAACAATAACATGTGAAAAAATTGGAGAAAAGGATTAATTTTCAACCCTGGCTACTTTTGAATCAACAAAGAAGCCTTGTATTTGTTTGGTATGTTCTTTTACATATTTATAAAAACTAGACCTCTTATACTTAATATTAGTGTTAAGCATAACAGTTTTTTTTTATTGAAATAAATACAAGTCTGGAAAACTTGAGATTTTGAATCTTTGATATGTGTACCAAAAAAACAATAACAAATAAGAACTTTTGAGGTCTTGTGTTCCTTAAATATGGTCCATTATAACACAAAAATAGTACAGAATTGTTGACTTATCAACAGGATCAGGATGTATGGAACAGTCATTTTACCCTACGACATTCTCTGCATACTGGTGAACAAAGAAATACATGCTTCTTGCAACTACATCTAATTATATTAAGCAGCGAGTCTGGTGCAGATGGCTTATCAGAATGTTTAGTCATCATTTGATAATAATACTTTCATGTGACTCCAACCATTGCCTGATTTGATAATACACATGAAGGCTATAGTATTTTGCAACTGCAGATGTTGGGGACAAAACACTTGCTTTGATATATTACTTTCTTAATGTCACTTTATCACCTTTTCACCATTTTCAACAATTCAATGCTAAGAAAGACAGGAGAATTTTGTTTCAAAACTTTGTTTTCCAGGAAAAGACAATGCAAGGCATCCTTTCCAATCTACAGAACACTGGTCATTGTAAGACATCATAGTATATGTCATGTATAAACAAAATATTGTTCCATTTAGCAGGACCAAGAATAGTTTTTGTTAATTTTATGTCTCATATTGTTTTACTTTTCCTTACATTTTGTTTTGGTTCTGTTCTAAAATAGATCTTGTGAGCATTAAGGTATGTATGATAACACAAAAGAACAAGAAGATCTGTATCCTCATGAATAAGGACAGCATCTATTATTTTCCATGATGCAACAGTTATTCTGACAATCAAAAATTTGCATCTCCTCAAGCATGATGCATTTTATTTACACTGTCTTGTAGTTTATCACTGTGCAATGATATGAATTTCTACTTAATTTTCCTTGTTACCCAGAAATTATTCATTTTTTTTTCAAAGTATGAATAATTTCCAGTAAATTTGACTACTGTGCTAATGCACCCTCTTGTCCTTCTATGGTGATTTATATCATTAGTAAATGGGCCATCTTTGTATCCATCAAATACTATTACTGTCTGACCATACCTCGATTTGCACAAAGTCTATATAAGCATTAAAAATGGCATTATATGTCCTACAATGTTTCCAAAGAATGAGCAGCAAAAGTAAACCACCACGAAGAACACATATTATGCACTCAGCAAATGGTGTAACATACTCTATAATGATAACTTTCCAAATAGCATCTGCTAGCCCTAGCTCGTTTGATTTTCTCAGGAGGACAGAAGATTCAAAATTAATTGGTGGTTAGGTTTCATACCAAAATAATGACAGAATTTCCTTTGCTGCAGTAATTAACTCTTCCTAATGTAAATCACTATCAGAGCTACAAGGAGTTATAATTTTCCTATATAAGGGTGGGAAGTGAGAGAGGAGGTAAGTACCTATTGGTAATACATTTTCAGATAAGGCACCTTACCTCTTCTTACATAAATAGCTAGAATCTCACATTGAACAGGTGGAGGGACAGGTGTGAAGGAAAGAAAGAAAGAAAGCATTCCTCGAAAGCATCCAAAGGACACTCTCCAAAAGGAGATCTTAGGAGTTAAAGATCATATGTGGGATGCTGCACCACTTCTAAACCAGGTGTACTCTTCACCTATTGTGGAAAGATGTTCCATATATGGGCAGAAAGATGGAGGAGCATGTCCAAATGGGAGAGAATTATGGCAGGATAGTGATCCAAACCGTACATTATTTATTAAATTCAATCCCAGAAAACATAAAAAGGATAAGATTAAAGGATGTTCCTCTACGTGTAGAGTGGCTAGGGTGTGATGGACCATAAACGGCAAGTCAACTATATCCAATACCTATGCTGCTGGGAACCAACATCCACATGGGGGGTAGGATGAGAATCATACCATTGGCAAGTTAATTACAATCCAAAACCAGCCATATGGTGGTGGTAGGAAAGAGGATCATACCATCTTCACCCCAAGTTCATGACACCAGTGGGGTAGTCCACATGCCTGATTGAAAAATTTTCTCCAAGGGATGATAAAGATGAGATGCCAATGAAAAGGTAAGGTGTTGTATTTAATGAGTAGACACCTGGAACAAAGTATGGGAGGAAGATGATAAAGAAAAGAAGAATAAGCCAATTGAATTAAAAGTCAAACCCAATTGGTGAGGGTGGAAGGAGAAAGATCATGAACAGAGAATGTCTGCCAAGGAATAAAGAGGCAGGAACAGACACCATTGGAGGATGCCATGCAGGCAATATAACAGCTAAGAGCATGTACAGGACATACAAGTCTATCCAGATCAAACCAAGGATAAAGTGGGAAATCAGCAAAAAGGAAGAGTTGTGCTTATGAGCTGCCGAAGTTTTGGGGAAAAAAGAATGATCATGATAAAGGAGAATATATGTAGAATGAAAAGAGTATGGGCAGTTTGGAGCTGGAGTAGCTGCATGAACCATGGTTGAGCCAGACAGTCAGGAGCAATCAGAAGAATCTGACACAAAGTGGCATGGATGATGAAAATCACAACATGAAGAAGTTGAATAGAAGAATAGACATACAGGTATTTGTTGGTCCAATCCTGACTGAAAGTATCTACAGCCAAAGCAAAAGGATGAGGGATCAGACAACAAAACAAAGGCAATTTGTTGTTGAGGGACGTGGCAGATGTACTGATGTGAGAAGTACCCCACCTACGGCAAAGGCACTGGAAAACCAGATGATCAAGAGACCACTCCGACAGATAGACTTTGCTTGGACGGGAAAGCCGATTCACAGCAAGATTGAAAGCACCCAGAACATGACATGCAATGATACAAATATCTAGCGTGTTGGCCCAAAAATGAATATCCAAAGTATGAAAACTTGGGGATCAAGAATTGGTGCTGCCCTGGTGAATGAAATAAGCAACCAATGTAGAATTGTTAGAATGAATTATTACCAGATGATTTCTGGTCAGATGGAGAAAATGAACCAAAGCATGACTACAGGGAGAAGCTCCAAGATGTTGATATGATAAGACCTCTTGGCCACAGACCAATACTCTAAAGCTTCCTGTTGATCGACCCATAACTGAAAATATGTAAATCTGGATGAGAAGGAGGAAGCAGGTCATCCACCAACTTGAGAGTCTTGTCCAACCACCAATGCAGATTATCGACAAGGGTAGGAGGAAGGTTAATGAGAGCCATCAAAGGATTTCACGCAAGATTCCACTGGTCGTGAAGACCTAACGGGATAAGGGCTGCCATGGAAGACCACATCCCCAAAAGCAATAGAACCTCGTGAGCTATGGCAGAGGGAGCAGTTAGAGTGTGGAGAATTGAAAGCTCCATTAAATGAAGTCAAAGAGAAGAAGATTGGGTCCGACTGAGATGGGTGTTGAAAAAAAACACCCAATGGGCAAGATACTGGGGAGGCTGAAGGAATGAGTTCTCCAATTTGATTAACCAGCCCATCCAAGCCACGTCCAAGAGCAGCCAATGAGTGTGATGGGTGGACTCCAATGAGCGAACAGCGGCCAGTCATCCATGTAATGATGAAAGCACAACCCGAGATTATGTAAGTGACATGTGAACACTTTGACCACCCAACAAAAACATACAGGGCCAAAGCAAGCCCAAAGAGCAGTGCGTGAAACTGATAAACCACCCTGTGGTGAAAAAATCGAAGATGAGATATTGGGATATGCAATTAAGCATTCGCAAAGTCCACCCTGGTCATCCACAAGCCCAAAGAAAAAACCCATCTGAGGTTGAGAAAAGACTCCATGGTAAAATGAGGCAGAATCAGAATATGACTGAGGCAACAAAATTCTATTATAGGCCACCAGTCTCTGGTTTTCTTGGGGGTGACAAACAGATCTGTGGTAAAAGGTCACCAAAGGGGAACAAATTTGGATAATCAAGCTCACACTGGATTGGAACCCACCAGGTAGTTACCTGGACTCCTGGAGATGTGCCTATCTATGTTGAATAAAATGACAAGATGAGGAACAAGTAAAAGCTGAGAAGGACTAGAATGGGAAACAGGAATAGGGGTTTGTTTCAGCTCCGACTGCAACAAACATGCAACCAAAGAGGAAAGGTTAGTGTGTTGATGCACAGATTCTACATGTGATTCCAAAGTCTCAGGTACATCACTGAAAACATACTGCTGAAGAAAAACGGCCATTTGTAAGTCCCTAAGATAAGGGGCGGTAAACAAACCTGGAACAAGGACTTGTCTCGACCCAGGAGATTCCAACAACAAAGAAACCACATGTGTAAAACGAGAGCTGATGATGAAAAACGAGCCAACATGGAGGTAATTAGGGAGAGGCTTTCACTCGAAAATCCTGCAGGATCTCTGTGGATTGCCTCGGAAAGGAGATGGATAGTAAATAAATACCAAAGAAGGGTAAGATAAAGGTAGGAAAACTGATCATGGGATAAATGCATAGAAAAAATGGGGGACTGCTCCCCACATGGTTAAAATTGACCCCAACTGCTGAAATTCTAGAAACAGACAGTCAGTTTGATGGTAAATTAATTCAAACTAATCAATAGCATTTGGAGGGCGAGGCATGCTGGCACCCTCAACCAATTGTGACGCAAACTGCTCAACATGAATCCTAATACATGGGGAGGGTGGGAAAACTAAATACTGAAACATTTTTCCACAATGTAAAGATAAAAAAATAAATAATGAAGAAACTTGAATCATCTGAAGAGCACCAAACAAAAAAAAATGCTCGACATGAGTCCCTCCAAATGAGAAGTGATAGTTCAGTAGAATTAAACAGAGGGAGTCACATGCATCAAGAGAGTGTCACTTTTATATTGGTGGAGGGTTGTCACATGATAATTTGCATGTGAGATGCATTGGACTTAGTCAGTTTGAAATGGGTGGGAGTTTCAAGGCTTGTAGTGTGTGCATAAATATTTCATGCACATATTCTCTGAACAAGAATAGCTATTTATGTGAGAGAAAGTAATGTACTGTATCAGAATTTTGTTTTAGTTCAGCATCAATACTTTTTTGCTTAATGTATAGTTTTCTAGTCTTTATGTACATATTGGCCAGGTACCACAGAAATGCTCTCATTTTATTTTGGATTAATTCCCTCTGTCCCCTTCTCTGTTAACATGACAGTATCTTGCCAGTTATTGATAGGGTCAGTACATAAAGTAATGTACCTCTTATAACTGCTTAATGAAAAACAAAAAAAATAATATTTGCGAATAATATCTACTCATGCTAGAAGTAGTCAAGTTGCAAATAAGGACTTGCTAATAAAGATCAGGATTATGAATTTTCGAAGGTGATATTTTTGAAGACTATAAATCTCTCACTACAGGATCAGTCGATTAACCGACTTCATAACCATTTTGTATTCATTAGTTTCTATACTATAAATTTTAACACAGTGTGTGTATCTTCATTTGACAGACTTTCAGTAAACATTACAAGTCTCTTGTACATAAAAAATCAGGTATTTTAGTGAATTATTTTTTACTAAAGATTTGTCTGTGAATACACCGAGTCTTCTTTTAAGTAGTGTGAGTGCAAAGTGATTTTCATATTAAGATTAAAAATACTTTTCTTTGTCCCAAAAATCTCAAATTTCATTTGCAAAATCTCTAAAACCTAACACATACATTTCAAATGTATATTTTCAGTAAAACTTTATATTCTAACTCTTATTTTCTGAACCTTAACTCTATATATATGTTCATCCTAAAGAGCTTTAAAACTCATAACAGTATGTATCTATTTATACTTAAATTTTATTGCTTTATTGCCCTTTGAACCATGTCTAACTAATATTAGTGCCATACAAATTGTAAATCACATGGCAAATGTGCAGCTGATGTTATGGTATTGAATCACGTAATGCACAAACCTCTGTACCTCTAAAAAATTCTTCTTTTTTATTTTACCTTGTCTAACCTAAAAAGTTTCCAAGTTTTACATTTTAGTTACCTTTATATTAATAAATAAAAAAATACACATAAAAAACAAAAAATAAAGTACTTACATGGGTTCTTCATATTTTATGCTTTTGGCTGTTGATGACACTTAACCCCACTTTTTTATACTAATGGTAGTACTGCACTAAATATTTTTTTATTTAATTAAATATGCACCAAATAACACAGAATAATCACATGCAAAAGCAGACAACGTCCCATAACAATCACAATTTTTCTGGTTTTCTAACTATGAGACAATAAATGTTAAAAATTCATGTACGTTCATCACTTTGTTTCCCTGTGGGAATAAAGTTTGAACTGAAAGCATGATTGAGAATGCTCTGTATAGAAAGCAATGTAATACAATACTTAATTTGATTGAACAAAACCTTGGCTTTATATTTGTTATAAATAATATAGTAGTAAACATCAGAGAGAACTATAGGCAATTTCTGAAAGAGAGGATGTGACAGGTGGGCATAGCAAGAAGAGTCTGATTTTCTATTTAATGGTTCTGTAACCAAATAAGATTGAAGGCTATAAAGGCCTGAGGGATGACAACATTATAGAAGAAGGAATGCCTAGAGAGAAAATGTCATAATTCTCATCCTAGGGGAAATTTGTGATTTTTTTTTTATATTATATTATTACCATATTCATATAAAATTAAGACCTTAAAACTTATATATTATTCAATTTTGGATTATTATGTAAATTTTTATAGCCTGATAGGAAAGTTACTGAATTAAATTTTGAATGTAACTCACTAAAACCTAATGATATGCACAGAAAAAAGATGCCTGCAGATCAAGTGTAAACTTTAATAATATTTATTTCTTTACCAAACCATTTTTTGAAGGACAAACAGCATTATATAAATTTGATATTTTTTATTTTAGAAAATTACTCAGAAGAATACACTTGAATTAACTAAATATGATCATTTTTTATTCATCTGAAAACAAACTAAAAAATTAACTTTGTTTCACAGGGATAACTTCTGAAAACAAAGTAGTGTATCTTAAGCATGGTAATACTTAATAGTAGGATTGTGAAGAAACAAAATGGCCACCATAAAAATTGGTTGTTTTAAACCACCTTCAAACTGTCTAAATATTAACAATGACTATTTGACAGTATTGACTGTGCATAATTCAAGTTTATTGTACTTATAAAGCCACCTAAATCGTTATATATGCATTTATGGAGTGATTCAAAATTTCACTATTTCAATTAATTTTCATCTAAGTAAGTAAGTGACTTTTCCATAGAATTGTACAGAAAAATGATGAACCTTATTGCACTAATTGTTTCACAGAATTTTTCCATTTGAGGTCTCAATGATTCCTTTCTTTTACCAAAAAGGATAGTGTATATATATATATATATATATACACACATAAAATGGATGATTACTACTTTGGGCATATAACCAGATTTGAGGGTAGGTTGATAGAGATCCTGATGAGTAATAAAATTGAATCGGGTATACGTGTGCTCCATGCTTGGTATTGCGCACACACAAAAATACAGCTAATAAAAAGAAAATAAGCAATTATAATAAAACAATTTTGAATTTTATAAAGACAAGTAAGGATCGATATATATATATATGTAACCTAGGTAGCTACAGTAATATAGAAAGTTATCATTTATTAGTTTCTCTGAATTAGTTTAAAGCAAATAAATGGTTTTGTGTGTAAATCTAAGATAACACTATATTCTCTATTAAATCTTTCTGAATTTAGTAATGACAACTGAACTTCCTTTGAATAAACTACTGATGACATTATGCTTTATAAATTGTAAAAAGCTCAGAATTAAAAATAAATCAATAATCTAAGCATTCTAAATCAATTTTCAATAACTTATACTTTACTTTCACACTTACTATACCACTTTCAATAAGATAAGGCTCTTGTTCTTACTGATCATCAATGAAACAAGTAACATTCTGAGATAATTCCCAGTGTTAAAAAAGTGTTACCACACCTGGTAAAATCTTTACTAATTAATGCCTGATCAAACTTCTAATTAGATGGAAATTATCTGAGCAAGCTTCTTTTGACAAAGAACAAGACTGGCCAAATATTATAATATACAGCCTAACAGAGTCTCTTATGTACATACTTTTCAAACTGATGATGTATACATTTAATTAAAATAAAATTTACAGATGATATATGTATCTCCATGAATGATTTACTATTAAACATTAAGATTCACTAGCTATGTTTTATTTCAACAAATGAGGCATATTTTTTCTACATCTATGAAAAACACGATATACACTGTGCGTTAGAATTTCCCTGGGCCTAAGCATTTCATACATGTACCTCATGTGCTTTAGATAACAGCACTTATTTTGTAATGGATACTGCAACACAACAGGAAATAAGATGTACAGACATCTGTGCACACTTACTCTCTCTATTCATTTATGAAAGTCTTAAAATTACAAATAAAATATTAATTGTAACATTAATTCTTTCAAATAGAAAACAATAAATTTTGACAATAACAAATTACTAACTAAGTTTTTCGGATGTATAAATGTCAGCAAGTACATATTACCCTTAGACAATTCCTAGTCGTTCACAGTTCTAATGAATCAAAAAGAAAAATAAATCATGACTTACAAACTTACATTTATTAATATGTAGTAATTCATCATGAAAATTTGATTTTGAAACATGTTCAAAAACGAATTTCATGTTAAGGTATTTATCATTAAAATCCTCCACAACATTACTAGCATGATTTGCAACTGAAAAACTAATATATCATCATTATAAGTTCTACAATAAAGTGATTTAAATTAATCTGAGCATTCTTTTATGCCTTTAAAAAAATTGGTCATGGCAGATGCTAAAGATCTGACATATGGCTCTATCAACTTGATCATAAATTTCTCAAATAAAGAAAAACTGTGTTTTTTAGCTATAAGAATCATCAAATTATAATACATGTGCATAAAGACAAATTACATTTGAAATACACAGAAGTTCAAGTCTTAAGTAGCAAAATATCATTTTTAATTTTTTGAACATATATATCATTAGGAGAATATATCTAATAGTTATACATAACTTAACATTTTCTTACTGAAAATGTATTTCCAATAGGCACCTCTTTTCACACAAAGCTATCTCGATCCTTGTTTGCCCTCTAAGCATTGGTAAAAAAACATTTCTGCAATCAGCGCACCAGTTTTTATACCCCATCAGTTTTGCACCATTTCATATCATGTGACTGCTCTCCACCAATAGTATTATGCCATCTATTCTGGTGCAGCTAATTCCATCTGCTATTTACACTTAATCCTCACTTTCAAGAATTGGCAGATTTTAACATAAAAATACTGGCAGTGGGGAGGAAGGGTGGGAAATGTGTGAGGGGAGGTAAGTACCTATCAGATATAGGCTTTCTATGTAAGAAAATGCTAACTTCTGAAGTAGCCTTACCTCCTCTCACATAAAGTTAGAATTCCATATTGGAAAGTGGAGGGGCTAGTTTAGGTGAAAACCAAGCAGAAAGCAACCACCCAAAATGAATTTGCGTCCCATGAGATGAAAATGAAACAACTGTAGAATACACACTACTTCTGGAACAGGTATACTCTTCACCCAGGAAATAGGAAAGTACCACAAAATGGATGGAATTGAAAATACTGGCACAATTGAATGCAGTAATAATTCATACAGCACTCTACAAGTGATGGTATTGCTGTATGTTCTGCGAAACATATATGTTTTGTTTGTCACAAGATTGTGCCTGATACTGTACCTTTGTTAAAAGTCTAGCCAGAAATGTTTGCAGTGAACCATAGATGTTGATATCGGATACGAGCAAATTGTAGCAAGATATAACAGAATGAGCTAGGTATCTACCCAACCTCAACCTAACAGATGATGATGATCCGTAGCTCGTCCTTGGCATTAGTAGGTTGGGGAAGACAGAATAAACAAAAACGGAATAACAACAAACAGCGAGGGCATGAGGACCATGTGATCTATTCATGATGACATCAACTGATTAAGTTATTTTATCTAGTGAGTATCACCTTGACAAAAACATCCAGGGGAAACTTCAGAAGGGTTATCTGTTTTTATCAATTGATGAAGTGATATTGATTATTGTTGTCTACCTGGGTAAAAACATCAAGGGGAAACAAGTAAAACAGGATGAAGTTATTTTGTCTGGTGAGGTCCACCTTGACAAAAACATCCAGGGAAAACTCAGGTAGGGTTTTGTTTGTATTTACCAATAGACAAAATGATATTGACCACTGCAGTCCACCTGGGGGAAAACATCCAGGGGAAACTCAAGTAGGCATTTATCATATAACGAGTGAAGAAGGTATATTGGCTAGTGTGGTCTACCTGGGCAAAAAACATCCAGGGGAAATACAAGTAGGGATGGTGCCATGTTCGTTATTACCACATCATCAATGAATTAAGTTATTTTGCCCAGTGCAGTCCAACTGGGCAAAAACATCTGGAGGAAACAGTATAAATTGAGTAAGTCATTATGTCCAGTGCAGTCCACCTGGACAAAAAATATCCAGGGGAAATGTATTATGAACTGATTAAGGTTTTTTCTCTAGAAATAGTTTAACTAGCTGCACACTCTTCTTACTGAGTGGATAAACATGAGTATTGTAAAGTAAATATCGAAACTCACTCTGGAGGAAGCCTCCATGGTCCACTACCCCAGCAATGGGGAATAAGAAGTGGTAGTGATTCTCTTGCTCCACTACAAGAGAAAGGGAGGGGGGGGGACAATGCATTGGAGGGTGCAAAGGAACATCACACCAGAGAATGTGCAATGGGTATCTCCAATTTCCTATTTTTAAAAGCAGACCAACTTTGATTTAAGCAATGAAAATGTCAGCAGGAATGGGCAGAAATCCCCTTCTGCTTTACTCATGAAGTCCATGAGTGATGGTCTACTATATATTGAAATTGATTGATATCTAGTGTGTGAGCGGCCAGTGGTCTTACAGAAACACTCCATCTCTACAGTGAGCATTATATATAGTTACTCTAAACTAGTGTGGGTTGGAGGCAAAGCATACCTGACCAGGCAACACCCACCACTAACTGTGATCAAAAAAGTAGATGTTACAATTAAAGAAGCTGAAAAGAAAACATAAATAAAAAGAAGTGATCTGGCTGAGGTTGGAAAGAAGAAACCCACCTCCAAACAGGATATTGAGAACAGACTTCCACTTTTTCATCAGAAATCCCACCAATTTTGCATCCTGTAGGAGCAGAAGAGTGCGGTCTCTGGACTATGAATGGGAGGAAGCAAGCAGAAGCAGTCATCCCTAGAAGGAAGAATGCAAAGACTCACTGAGTGAGTATGTCGGTCAAGAGTTTGTATTTCCCAACAAAACACTTAAAGAGCCAAGGTTAGTCTGAAAAGGTAAGGCTCTGAACTGGAAAACTTGACTTAGAGCGATAAAGTGGGAACTGTGGGGAAGAACACAGAACTATAGCTTTCGAGGAGAAAGTGAGTTTGCTAGAATCACGAATGTAGGAAAATGAGCATAAGCTCAGCTAAGCCTTATGAACAGGAAAATATCAAATGAATAAACCATCAAAATGTATCTAGTCTGCAAAGTATGTAATAATAATAAATGTGCAAACCAATGAAAACTACCAAAAAACATATTAATAATCAATATCTAACTAAAAATTCCTCTAAATTAACCTAGATAACAAAGCAAAGGACACTTAATTAAGTCCTACACTGATGAAAATAGGGATGAGAAAGCACATAGTTAACAATAACAAGAGAAAAAAATTACTGAAATAGGACAAAGAATTAGATGTTATCAGTAGTAATAATATGTAACTGATACACAATCTAAACATAATAGGTAAAGTCTTTATTAATAATGAATTAATAAAACAATGACATTTGCTGAGTCTACAAAGTATGTAATATTAACGAATGTGCAAAAGAACTAAATTTACCGAAAATATATAGTAATAATCAACATCTAACTTCCAATTCATCTAAAGTAACTTAGATGACAAATGGCAAATAAATGTCTAACTTACCAAAGTCTGAGCACTGATGACTTGAAAAACATAATTCTCCCGAGTGCAAATAAGTGCAAAGTCATACAAAGGGCATCTGAACCAGGCCTACCATGGGTATATCAAATATGTGTGATGTGTACTTACCATAGATCCCCTGGGAAGAAAAACAATTCTTCACGAAAGAGAATGTCACGGCAGCACGACAACTGGTAGAAGGTGCCAGAAAAAGAGAGTCCAAAGTGTCTACTCATTGATTATATTCTTATACAGAAACATTGTCACATGAAAAGATGAATAAATTGCTGGCCAAATAGATGAATAGAGCTTCCTGTAAATTAAGGCTTGTACCTCCTCAGCAAATAAGGTCAAACCCAATTCCTGGGAAGTTGTTACTTATGTTAGTCACAAATTCATACTACAAATTCTTGTAATTAAGTAACAAGAAATAAGTTCAAAAAAATTGTTGAAACAAGTGAATGCAAACGCAGTAAAAGAAAACTGTTGAAAAAAAATTTAAATGGCAAAGAAGCATGTTCATAAACAATAGCCATATGTGAAAAAACACACACCTAAGCAATGCTGCACCATTTGAGAAAGTGAGGATTAAATGGGATTAGCAGAAGGAGCTAGCTGCACCAGTGTAGATGGCACAATATTATTGGTGGAGAGTAGTCAGATAATATGTACATTTTCTAAAATGGCATTATAAAATGCATAATTTTTTTTAGCAATGCTAAGAGTGCAAACAAGGATTGAGATAGCTTTGTAAAAGGAGGTAAAACCATTTCAGAAGTCTTGCATGTATGTAGAAGTGAGTTTAAGCTATTTCATTCCTCAGTTTCAAATTAGCAAAAAACTTGTCATCACTTTCTCTTTTAAATAATGACATGTTATCCATTGCTTGAATAAAACAAGAGCAAAAAACTATATGTTTTGTAATCTGATATGAAATAAACTGTTCCTTTCATTAATTTACACTATGGTTTACTGCAGTGCACTATCAACAATGTATGAGCAACTTAGTTAAATATCTGTGAAGTTATATGATATTATCCTGTATTAACAGGTATAGAATGACTTCCAGCAACAAACTATTTGTAAACCACATATAAGAATTCAAAGTATAAAACTTTAAAAAGGTCAAGCAATTAAAAAAGTAAATTACCATAAATTTTACATATCAGAAAACTAAATACTACTTCAAAATACAAAATTTCACATTTTAAACATGATCATTATCAGATTTTCAATACCATATATATTTTTTAAATTGTTATACATTTCTTCTGACAAATTAACCTACCTATTTCACAGGTTAAAAGAAAAGATAACCAGTTACTACACCAATATTTTCTGAATACACAGTCAATGGTAATAATTTATTGATATTTTGAACTAATAAATTCTGGACTTATACCTGGATTCCAGCATGACTACAGAGATAGAAGTCAAATTCAGTAGGGTGTGTGATTCCAACATCTACTGTGGTACCAGCTGGAATGTTACCGCTCTTCCCTATTTGCTCTCTTTTGTCACTGCAGAAAAGGCGTGTATGGTGTCGCTTCTGAACAACAATGAAGGTAATGCCAGGCTTATAGTCTGCCTCAAGCTTCATGCATGCCTCTCTAACTGCCATCAATTCATGGGCTAAAACCTACAGAAGATATTCAAAGTTTTGAATAGTTATTACCTTAATCAATTATAATTCATTAATTATAAATAAATCAAGAAAGCTTGTAACTGTTTTTGTTGGAAATGGAAATAAGAGAGTATGTTCCTGAGCTGTTATTTATTGTAGGAGCAGAGCCAATCAACACTTTCTTTATTAATTTTAACACCTGAAAATGTGCAAGATCTGTGTGCAATATTTAAAAATATTGTTGCAATGATTTAAGAAATTGGGCAATACTGGCTAAAGTAAATATTTTCTCCAATTTTCAAACTATGTGCACTGAACTTTTCCCTATTTTGCAAAATGGGTCCCTTCTCTGAACCTGAAGATTAATCACTGGATAAAATAAAAAAATATTTCCTTTATTTTGTTAACCATAACTTGTGTGCTCTGTTTTTTATATCCAAACAACATTAAATATTTTTAAAGCATCAGAAATGACTGCCTTATTAAAAGTATCCTAAATTAGAATTAACTTACCCATAAAGGTTTCAACCCTTTCACTTTTACCACAATTTCTTAGTGAGCCTTTTCCTACTTCGTCAACATTATAAGTTATGTGTAAAGAAACTGACTTTTCAACTTAATACATAACCACCATTAAGAGAGCTTTAATTATTCAATACAGGGCAGTTATAAACTTCACATTTAAAATGATTATATCTTAAAAACTATTTGTCCTAAGTGGACTAATTTCACCATAGGCTGAAGGAGAATCACAAATTTTATTCAGGAAGTTTGGAGACAGTGCAATGTTTCAAAAACTCACACAGGTGATCAATAATTTGTTTTAATGTCATTCCTAATCAGTATATCAAGCCTATCCCTAAATAAAGTGTTCATTGATCCTCACATATCTTGTTCAATGAAATATATTTTATTTAAATCCCCAATCTTTTATTGTTGAGATAGAGAGAAAGATGAGAAATAAAACTACTATTTTTGCAAGAAAAGCAATTTAGATATGTGGCATGACATGGTTTTTGAGACATCGTGTACCAGGCCTAACTTTTTCTACATAACATTTAAGGATTCTCAGTGTACCTCTTGTGAAATTTTATTTTCTTGGACAAATAGATTTCAAATATAAGTTTTTTATAACCATGCTGAATACTGTATGTATATACAAGCATACACATATAAATGTTGCTTTCTCTTGTGTATAATAAATATTATACTGTATAAAATTAACATAATGATGTTAGGAAAACACACAGGTTCAAGAAATCAATATAACACAAAAATATGTTACCATATAACCCAAGTGCTTTCGAAAGGAAGACCTTTCTTCTTCAGGTGGAAACTGAGAATGATTGTGTAAACAAAGTGTGAGATAAAGTTTGAGTGACATCATTCAGGCCTCCACAGAATACAGAAGTGTTTTGAGTAACTTTCAATGAATTGTGATAAGTGTTTCTCATTCCCAGTGCAATACTACCAGAAACAAAAATGTTATGTATAAATAAGTTAGAGATATATTGTTTTAAAAAGGAAAATGGTCAAGGGAAAATTCACCGAGTGTTGATAAAGTAAAATAAAAGTGAGGTATGAAGATTGATTAAACAGATATAATTACAAAATAACCTGGAAATTATCATAAATAAGTAATAATATTAAAACTATTAGGGATGAAGATTGAGAATCCACACTACATGGACAAAAAATAAGAACTATTTTTCTGACAGAGAACAGACTAATGATTGGAAATCACTGATTTGGAATCTAGATGTATTCCAAAAGGTTGAATAGTATATAAAGTTGCAATCCAATAGCCTTCTTTTATTTCTTTTGGCTTCAGTTTTGAAATTGTTTATCAAACCGATGAGAGTTACATCAATAATAGAATGAGTTAAAGTGTTGGGTAACAGGGAGATCTTTTTCGGTGTTAATAGAAGATTTATGGTTGTTGAAACACTCTCTACGAGTCATTTTTGTCTGGTGATTGCATTTTTTATGCTGTATTAAAAATCTTAATATGTTTATGGTCATATCTGTTGGAAAAGTTGATAGTTTTTATAAACTTACTGTTAGACAATGAGCTATATTACATGGACAAGGATATTTTGCTCTTTGAGAAAAAGATGATGGAAACTTCAGAAAATATTTGTCAAAGGTAGTAGTAGTAAATAAAATTTTTTTTCATATTGCAGGAAATGTTTCTGAGTTTAACTCTCTCACTTCAAGGTTGGTCATTTTCAACTGACCTTGTAACCAGTTTGCACTTGTTATAGTTTCCATAATATAACTTTTAATACAGTAGGTGTATCTTCACAAAATTTGACAGACTTTTAGTAAACATTAAAAAGTCTTTTGTACACAAAAATTGAGATTTTTTAATGAAGCATTTTTGCTAAAAAATCTGTCCATGAATATATATGGTCTTGTTTTTGACTTGTCTTAGTGCAAAGTGATTTTCACGTTAAAATTAAAAACCATTTTCTTCATTTCAAAAATCTCATATTTCATTTGCATAATTTTTATAACCTCATAAATAAATTTCACATGTTTTCTTTCTACCCTAATTATATTATAAGTCTATACAAAGTTGGTCAATTAGACCACCAAATAACTTCATAACCACCAAAAAAAAAAAAAATCAAAATAAATCTAAATTACCTGTTTTTTCTTTCTAGAATGACTTCAAATTGTAACATAAAATTATATTTGTTTATTCTAATCAGCTTTAAACACATAACAGAATACATTCACCTATACTTAAATTTTATTGTTTTATTGCTCCTTGAACCATGTCTAACTACTATCTGCACCATTATAAGTTGTAAATCACTTGGCAGATGTGAAGCTAATGTTATGCATGAGCTATTCGCACGCATACCTCATGAAAAAATTTTGTTGTTGTTATTATTATGTATTTTACCTTATCAAACTTTAACCTAAAAAGTTTGATATTTTTACATTTTGGTTACTTATATAATAATAAATAAAGATTACACATGAAAAACAAGAAATAATGTACTTACCTAGGTCTTCTTTTTTTTGCTGTTGACTGTCAATGACACTTAACCCTACTTTTTTTTATACAAATGGTAGTAAGGCACTAAATTTTTTATTTAATTAAATAATGCACCAAAGAACACAGAATAACATGCAAAAAGCAAACAACATATCATAACCATGACAGTTTTTCTGGCTTTCTAGCTAGGTGACAAGAGCTATTAAAAATCAACGTGTTTTCTGTGGGAATAAAGCTTGAAATGAAAGTGAAATTGACAATTCTCTGTAGAGTAAACACATAATATAATGTGTCATTTGACAGAGTAAAGCATTGGCTTTCTACTGGTTAAACATAATAGGGCATTGAACATCAGAGAACTATTGGCAATTTCTGAAAGAAAGAATGTGACAGGTGGGCATGGCAATAGGGGTGTGATTTTCTATTTGATGGCTCTGTAACCAAATAACATTGAAGGCTATAAAAATTATACTTTGCCTGAGCTATGACAACATTATAATGAGTAATTTATGTTAAATTTCATACTTGTTGGAGGAGTGACAAATAAATTGGAGAAGAGGGGATGCATAAGGAGAAAATGTCACAATTTTCACACTAATGGAAATTCAGGATTTAAAAAAATATTGCCTTATAAAATTAAGAACTTAAAACTTACATACTATTAAAATATGGATTATATTGGGTACATTTTTATGCTATAACCTGAAAAGAAAGTAGCTTAATTAAATTATGAATGTAATACACTAAAACCTCACGACATGCACAGAAAAGATACCCATGAAGAGGGGGTTAAAATGATAGGTAATAACAGGAGGAATACTGTTTGAAACCTTACTTTTACTATGATTAAGCATGGTTTTCATTGAGTGTTGTTAGTTTTTTCAATCTGTCTGTTAATTTTGGTATCTTTATATCCCCTTTGTAGCATGGTTTGCTTTAGTTTATTAGTATTTTTTCTGTAATTTGTTTCATCTGAACAGATTTTTTTATTCAGAGAATTTGACATTTAGTGTGAGTGGGGTGGCTGCCTTTATAGTTAAGATATTGTGGTCTGTCTGTAGGTGTGTAATATCCCATCGTTTTAAAAGGACAGTGACATCGAGAAAGTTAATTTGGGTAGGGGAGTAATCAAGGTCAAACTTGAGTATTTTGTGAAAGGTATTGGCATAAGAGATAAAGTCTTTATGTGATTCTAAAAAATATGTCATGTATGAGATTTTAGGGGCTTTGTTGTAAAAGCTGTCTTTCAATATGTCCCATAAATATATAGGCATAGTTAGGAACCATTTTGATACTTTAGTACTGCTAACCTGAAAGTAATGTTCATTATTGAATTCAAAGTTGTTTAGAGATAAGACAAGACTGACGAGGTTAGTTATTGTTTGAGATTCGGATAGGTTAGAAAGAGGAAGGGCAGATTTCAGAATTTCAAGTCCTTCATCATGTGGAATATTAGTGTAAAGGGAAGAAATGTCCATTGTGCACAGAAGGCTGTTAGATAGTAAATGTCTGTTGGTATTAATTTCTTCTACGAAATTAAGAAAGTAAGTTGTGTCCTTTAGGTTGGAAGAGAAAGTACAGGGAATACTTTTTATATGGCAGTTAACAAAAACAGACAGCTTCTCAGTAGCCATATTTGCGTTAGAAATTATGGGGTAGCTGGGATTATTAGGTGTGTATTTTCAGTAAGAAGTAAAATCTACCTGGACAAGCCTGTCTGGGTATCAAGTGCTGGAAAGTTTCTTTGTTATAATTTTCTTGTTTTGGAGGAGTTCTCTAAGTTTATCATTGATGGTTTTAGTAACTTGTAGAATCCTGTGTAAGTTTCTTATAGAAATTAGTGTCCTCAAGTTAGTGGCTAACTTCAGTAATATAGTCATCTTTGTAAAGAACAACAACAGCCTCACCTTTATTTGCTGGTTTATTATAATATTGTTGTTTGATTTAAGATCTTTTAGAGCAGTTTTCTCTTTTTGGTTTAAATTATTGTGACATAGCTTGGAAGATTTTAAGGTATGTACTATATCATTTTCTACAGCTTTAATATAACTCTCTAAATGTGATTCTCTGTTTGGTGGAGGTGTTCAAGAGGACTTTTCTTTGAAAATTGGTGTAGATTGATTATTAATAGGGTGAGATTTGTTGTGAAAATTTATGAAGTCTTAGACAGAATTCATGTAGGTCAGAAAAAAGTTTGGGCTCATTAACAAAGTTATTGTTTGGACAGAAGTTGAGACCTTTACTATCAGTTGTGGATCTGAAAGAGCTATGTTTGAAAGATTAATTATGTTGGAGACATTTGGAGAGAATACACTGTTACTTGTAGGATTTATGAGGTCACTATTTCTTTTTACATGTGTGTTAGTTTCAGATGGCTTATGCCTGGTAAAGAATGAAGTGTTTTTAGGCATTTGTTTCAGATGTTCATTATGAGGAAGAAGTGGTTTTAATAGTTTTTGGTATAGTACTTGCTGACAAAGAAATATAACAAAAGCATATATAAACTAATAAAAATTGCACAAATCCTTTAGAACTTGTAGAAAAGTGAAGAAATGAATGATGGGCAAAACCTGTGATGTTAGTTCTGTAGCTTAAGTTTATTGTCATATGATGATGTGAAAATATATTGTTGGGCTGCTCAAAAACTACAGAAATTTATTTTGATCTTTCTATAGTAGAACTCTGTCATTTTTCCAGATGAGAAAATATGTTACCATAATATTACAATATTTTTTTACTGATGTCAGGTGTTAATTATGTTTCTTCTAGTACTCAATGTGTTTAACCATACCAATAGTAACTTTTTTTTTCAACTTACCCAAACAAACTCTCAGAAGATCACATATGTTGCAGATGACAGAACTATTATATTTCATATTTCACCATTGCATATTCAGAAGAATATATTTTAGTTAAAAATTTTCAAGTACATTTATATTTTTCTTTTTATGCTAGATTCCAAGCAGTAAGGTAAGACATTGGTAAGCTCGAAAAATCATATTTTTTTAGACCCAAATACAGCTTAGTTACAAGCTTGATAAATTATAGTGGAATTCTGTGACACTGATATAGTCATTTGTCATTTTTTATTTCAAAATGCATATATAAAACCTAAAAAAATTATTTTGTTTTACATCATCCACGTGTAAAATTTGATAAGGCTTAGCAACTTATGGCAAGCAGGAAATGAGTACAAAGTTTGTAACTAGAAGAGATAATTGTTTTCTATACTTCTTTATTTACTTTTCTATGTTTTGAGAAAAATAACTGAAATTTATGAACTTATTTTTAAAGAGTAATAATGTATATGCACATATAATGTATTATAACCGAAATGTGACTATATTTTACAAAATATTGGTCTACTAGAACATAGCCAATACAGGTCACTTTGTAAAGGCCAGTTTTATATTCTGTGATATGATAACATGAG